>NC_141693.1:1678485039-1678752539 GCF_964263255.1 Lissotriton vulgaris | reverse complement strand
GTCTGTCTATCTATCGCCCTCACTCTATCTATATGTCTATCTATCGCCCTCACTCTATCTATCTATCTATCTATCTATCTATCTATCTATCTATCTATCTATCTATATCTATCTATCGCCCTCACTCTATCTATCCCGTTCACTCTATCTATCAGTCTATCTATCACACTCACTCTATCGCCCTCACTCTATCTGTCTATCTATCTGTCTATCTATCTATCGCCCTCACTCTATCTATCTATCTATCTATCTATCTATCTATCTATCTATCTATCTATCTATCTATCTATCTGTCTATCTATCTATCGCCCTCACTCTATCTATCTATTTATGGCCCTCACTCTATCTGCCTATCTATCTATCGCCCTCACTCTATCTATCTGTCTGTCTATCTATCGCCATCACTCTATCTATCTATCTATCTATCTATCTATCTATCTATTAATCTATCGCCCTCACTCTATCTGTCTATCTATCTATTGCCCTCACTCTATCTATCTATTTATGGCCCTCACTCTATCTGCCTATCTATTTATCGCCCTCACTCTATCTATCTGTCTATCCATCGCCCTCACTCTATCTATCTATCTATCTATATCTATCTATCGCCCTCACTCTATCTAGCGCCCTCACTCTATCTATCGCCCTCACACTTATCTATCTATCTATCTCCCTCTCTATCTATCTATCGCCCGCACTCACTCTATCTATCTGTCTATCTATGGCCTTCACTCTATCTATCTATCTATATCTATCTATCGCCCTCACTCTATCTATCCCGTTCACTCTATCTGTCTATCTATCGCCCTCACTCTATCGGTCTATCTATCACACTCACTCTATCGCCCTCACACTTACCTATCTATCTATCTATCTATCTATCTATCTATCTATCTATCTATCTATCTATCTATCTATCTATCTATCTATCTATCTATCTATCTCCTCACTCTTTCTATCTATCGCTCTCACTCTATCTATCCATCGCCCTCACTCTATCTATGTCCCTCACTCTATCCGTCTATCGCCCGCACTCTATCTGTCTATCTGTCTATCGCCCTCACTCTATCTGTCTATCTATCTATCGCCCTCACTCTATCTGTCTATCGCACTCACTCTATCGCCATCACTCTATCTATCTATCTATCTATCTATCTATCTATCTATCTATCTATCTATCTATCTATCTATCTATCTATCGCCCCTCTCTATCTATCTATCTATCGCCCTCACTCTATCTATCTCCCTCACTCTATCTATCTATCTGTCTATCTATCGCCCTCTCTCAATCGGTCAATCGCACTCAACCTATCGCCATCACTCTATCTATCTATCTATCTATCTATCTATCTATCTATCTATCTATCTATCTATCTATCTATCTATCTATCTATCTATCTATCTCCCTCACTGTATCTATCTTTCGCCCTCACTCTTTCTATCTATCTATCGCCATCACTCTATCTATCTATCTATCTATCTATCTATCTATCTATCTATCTATCTATCTATCTATCTATCTATCTATCTATCTATCTCCCTCACTCTATCTATCGCCCTCACTGTATCTGTCTATCTATCTATCGCCCTCACTCTATCGCCCTCTATCTATCTATCGCCCTCACTCTATCTATCTATCACCCTCACTCTATCTATCTATCACCCTCACTCTATCTATCTATCACCCTCACTCTATCTATCTATCACCCTCACTCTATCTATCTATCACCCTCACTCTTTCTATCTATCGCCCTTACTCTATCTATCTATGATGGAAGAGAAGAAGGCGAATTGCCTCATGATGATGTGACTGGAGATCCTTGGGATGAATATGTAATCCCCATGCCTTCGCCTCCTATACTGCAACCATCTGACTCACCACCGGAGGATATTGGCGGCTTTCATAATATCATGCAAAGGGCTGCTACGCGGTTTGAACTTCCGTTCACTATTGAGCAGTCAGATAGTTTTCTTCACGACTTTAAAGAAGGGTATAGGAGAATCACCAGGGCTATACCGATTATAGATTTCATCTGGAAGGAAGGCTTTAAGATTATGAAGGCGCCTGCCTCTATTCCTGCAGTCCTTCCTGGAATCGAGAAGAAATATCGGGCAACACCAGATGCTCCATCTTGTCTGCTGGGTCACCCGCGCCCTGATTCTGTAATTTCGCAGGCCGCACAACCGAGGTCAATAAATCAGTCTACCCCAATATCTACAACACCAGATAAAGAGGGCAGATGATTGGACTTGATAGGAAAAAAGTTCTCCACCAATGCTGCGTCGTCCATCAAGGCAGCTAATTCTCTGGCAATTTAGGCACGTTATGACCGCCAGATGTGGTCAGATTATCGGAATTTCTGGAGCTGATACCTGAAGATCGTCAGCAAGAAGCACGAAGGATAGTGCTCAAAGGAGAACGGGCTGCATCAGAAATAATTGATTGCGGCTTGATTGCGGCTTAGACATTGCAAACACTAACTTTAGGCAGCTAGCAGGAGCTGCTGTTTCCAGACGCCAGGGATGGCTCTGAGCGACCTCTTTTAGACCGGAGGTGCAGACTAAGATTCTTGATATGGCTTACGATGGTAAATCACTCTTTGGTAAGCATATAGATGACGCTTTATTGACCATCAAAACAGACACGGACACGGCTAAGTCGCTGGGTACCCTGCAATATAAGAGAGGATCTTTCAGAGGATCTAAGGGTCGTGGTTTTTCCTCGAGAGGAAATTACCACAATCAGCAAAACAGACAATACCAGTCTCAATACAAACAGCCTTATTACCAATCGTCGTACAGGCAATCATCTTCAAGCAATTTCTCTTGTCAAGGCGGATGCCGGCGATCGAGCAATCAAGGCCGCAACTCAAATAAACGACAATGAGCTTTGCCGCACGCCAGTCCAACCTTCTCCCCTCCCTGTGGGCGCGAAGATCTCAGCCTTTTTCCATCAATGGCAGAACATCACATCAGGTCAGTGGGTCCTCGACCTTGTTCAAAGAGGACACACTCTGGAGTTCTTAAGGAAACGACCTACGACCCCGCCCAAGGACACCCCTCCCCCCTGTTTTCACTTACTGTTCACAGAAGCCTTAAAGATGTTCCGCAAGAATGCAAAAGAAAGAGTTCCAGTGTCATAAAAAGGGAAAGGATTCTACTCTTGATTCTTCATCATAAAGAAGAAATCGGGGGAGTGGCGCCCGATTCTCGATTTGCGCAGACTCAACAAGTTTTCGGATGGTGACGTTGACCGATGTGTAGAGCTGCCTCAACGAAGGGGACTTCATGGCTTCTCTGGACCTGAAAAAAGCTTACTTCCATATCCCTATACACCCCAAACATCGCAAATACCTACGATTCACTGTGGCTGGCGTCCGCTTTCAGTTCAAGGTGCTTCCATTCGTGCTGAAATCAGCCCCAAGAATATTCACAAAATGCCTAGCTCCAGGCTCAGCCACACTGAGGTCTCAAGGAATACAAGTCTTTCCATACCTCGAGGATTGGCTGCTCAAGGGTCCATCAAAACAGGCTACGAGACAAGCTGTAAAAAGTTGCCTCCATCTATTCTCAAATCTGGGACTTACTCTCAACGCCAGCAAGTCACAGTTGCAACCCCTCCAAGTTCTAACCTTTCTGGGAGCAACTCTAGACACCCAACAATACAAAGCGTTCTTGACTCAGGATCGCCAGAACATATTACAAAGCCTGGCAAGGTTGATTTCAAGAAAAAAGTCAGTTTCTGTCCGAACATTCGCTTCTCTTCTGGGGATGTGCTCTTCGGCGATCAGTCTAGTCCCACTTGCAAGACTCAAGATGAGACCGCTGCAAGAAGAGCTGCACAAACAATGGCAGCAGGCCGGAGGTTCATTCGACGATTCCATAAAGGTGACCACACGAATGATACAGGCTCTCCACTGGTGGTCAAGAAGAAGCAATCTGTCTCCGGGTCTCACGTTCCTGGACACTTTCCCAGACTTTGTCCTGACTACGGATGCATCTATGGAGGGGTGGGGAGGACTCCTCCAAGACCTTCAAATTCAGGGTCGTTGGTCTCAGCAAAAACACATCAACAGTCTCGAACTGAGGGCCATTTTACTCTCTCTGCAAGCATTCCTTCAGAGAATTGAGAACTCCTCTGTGCTGGTGCCTACGGACAATACCACCAGCATGTATTCAATCAACAAACAAGGCGGGACAAGGTCTCTCTTCCTATCGCAGCAAGCTCAAGAGATGTGGGAGTGGGTTATCAAGCATGGCATAACCCGCAAAGCAGAGCATTTCAAAGGAACTCAAAATTCCCTAGCCGACAACCTCAGCAGATCTCTCGCAGGTTGCCACGAATGGGAGTTGGAGCAATTGCAGGTGATCAGGATCTTCCAAATGTGGGGCACACCAACTCTAGACCTGTTTGCAACGCAACAGAACAGCAAATGCCTTTATTATGCCAGCAGATTTCCTCAGCGGGGATCAAGACGGAATGCTCTGTCCATGCGATGGGCAGGGATTTATGCATACGCTTTTCTCCCGATACCATTAATCCCGAGGGTTCTGCAAAAGATGAAGAGGGAACATTGCAGTCTCATCCTAATTGCTCCTCGCTGGCCGAGGCAGTATTGGTTCCAGGTGTTACTTCTGTTGTCACAACAACATCCGATTCGCCTCAATCCAACACTATCCATGTTGACAAGGGAGAGAGGTCAGATTCTGCATCCGGATCCATAATAGCTGCACTTGCACGCATGGCTCCTGACTTCTTAGAATTCAAAGATCTCAGAATTTCTCAGGACTGTAGAGATATTCTATCTAAAGCCCCCGCTCAAAGTACTATCAAAACATACCGCTTTAAATGGAAGCGCTTCTGTCATTGGTGCGAAACAAATAACCTACATCCACTTCAGGCCCCACCAGATGATATTCTTCCCTATTTACTATCACTAGCTAAATCAGGTCTAGTATTCTCATCTATCAAAGTCCATCTCGCTGCGACTTCTAGACTCAGAAAGAGTTCTAACAAGCCATCACTCTGTTCTTCGTCACTTATCAAACAATTTCTAAAAGGGCTATTCCGGGCTTTTCCTCCAGTTCGACCTCCACCTCCAGAGTGGGATCTCAATACAGTTTTATCTCAATTGATGAGGAGACCTTTTGAACCAATTCACAAGACTGATCTAAAATTTTTAACCTGGAAGGTGGCGCTTTTGTTAGCTCTCACTTTAGCCCAGAGGGTTAGTGAAATCCAGGCTTTCGCAATTTCAGAACCTTTTCTACATTTCTCTAAGGATTACGTTACTTTGCAAACAAATCCAAAATTCATTCCAAAGGTACCGTCTCAATTCCACCTGAACCAGCCAGTAAAGCTAAAGACTTTTCCCCCGGATCCAGTTACACCGGCAGAAAAGGCTTTGCTTCTCTTGATGTGAAACGTTGCTTGAAGTTCTACCTTCAAAGGACTAAGGATATAAGAAAATCTAATCAGCTGTTGATCGCTTATGGTCAAGCCACGATGGGACGAGCCGTTACAAAAGCAACGGTAGCCAGATGGTTATCTTCTGTCATGCGGTTTTGCCATGATAAAGCCAACAAACCTTTGCTCAGGAAGGTGAAATCGCATTCCACCAGAACTATGTCGGCTTCTACAGCCTTATTTGCTGGAGTCTCACTGGAGAACATTTGTCGTGCTGCGACATGGAAAAATGTCCACACATCCACGAAGCACTTCTGCTTACAATCTGTGTCGCAGGACGATGCAGCAGTGGGACAAGCTTTTCTGCAACATCTCCTTCATTAAGATTAGATTTTAATGTTTCTCTTATTGCATTTTATGATGTATGAGTATAATCATATGCACTGTAGTGTTTCTGGTGGTCAGATTATGTTTCCTAATATGAAGTATGTTAGCTGACTATATTTATTTCATTCAGAAGGTTTCTGCATTTTTATGTATTCACATAGTCTACTGCTTTATACCCTTCCGGATGTGTGGGGGATATGTAGATTTACTCTTTGTCTCCCACCTTCCGCAAACGACATTATTGGGCTTACTGCTTGCTATTTTGAATCAGGCATGTGAATCTATGAAAGAGACCCCAATACTGGATAAGAGAACAAGTTACTTACCTGTAACGACAGTTATCCAGTATTGGTATCTTTCATAGATTCACATGCACCCACCCTCCTCCCCGGCAGGACAGTTCTCTGATGAGGAGGAGGGTGGGTACGCATACACCACCAACTGATCCGGACTGCCAAGAAAGCCGCATTCAAAGACCGACTAGACAACAACGCCCACAACAGCAAGGAATTATTCAACATCGTCAAAGAGTTTACCAACCCCACTGCCAACTCCAACGACATCACTCCCTCTCAAACCCTTTGCGACTCCTTAGCTTCGTTCCTCCACGACAAAATCGCAGACATCCACAACAGCTTCGACAACCAACCCGGAGACCAAGCCACCCAACCTTCTACCATACCTTCACCCCCCTTGAACATCCTTAATAACTGGAACCCAATCTCCGCTGAGGACACCATCCGCCTGATGAACTCCATCCACTCAGGATCCCCCACAGACCCATGCCCTCACCACATCTTCAACAAAGCAGACTCCATCATAGCACCACACCTCCGGGACGTCATCAACTGCTCCCTCAACTCCGCCACCTTCCCGGAAAGCTGGAAACACACCGAACTCAGCGCCCTTCTGAAAAAACCCACAACTGACCCCACCGAACTCAAAAACTACCGCCCCATCTCGCTCCTTCCATTCCCGGCCAAAGTCAATGAGAAAGCTGTCAACAACCAGCTCGCCGCCTTCCTCGAAACCAACAAATCCCTCGACTCCTCACAGTCCGGCTTCCGAGCCAAACACAGCACTGAGACCGCACTCATCGCAGCAACAGACGACATTCGAACTCTACTGGACAATGGAGACACAGTCGCCCTCATCCTCCTCGACCTCTCCGCAGCCTTCGACATATTCTGTCATAGCACCCTGTTACAACGCCTCAGAAACATCGGAATCCAAGGAAAAGCACTGGAATGGATCACCTCGTTCCTTGCCGGAAGAACTCAGAGAGTCCGCCTCCCACCGTTCAAGTCAGAAGCCACCGAAGTCATTTGCGGCGTGCCACAAGGATCCTCTCTTAGCCCCACTCTCTTCAACGTATACATGAGCCCCCTTACGACCATCGCACGCCAACACAACCTCAACATCATCTCCTACGCTGATGACACTCAACTGATCCTCTCACTCACCAATGACCCTAACAGCACCAAAATCAACCTACATGAAGGAATGAAAGAAGTAGCCGAGTGGATGAAGCACAGCCGTCTGAAACTGAATTCAGATAAAACAGAAGTCCTTATCTTAGGTACCTCCCCCTCCGCCTGGGACGACTCTTGGTGGCCAGAGGCCCTTGGAAAAGCACCCATCCCGACGGACCACGCACGGAACCTGGGCGTCATCCTGGACTCCTCACTCTCGATGACCAGACAAGTCAACGCCGTTTCATCATCTTGCTTCAACATTCTTCGCATGCTCAGAAAAACATTTCGCTGGATCCCCACCGAAACTAGAAAAACGGTCACCCACGCACTGGTTACAAGCCGCCTGGACTACGGAAACACCCTATACGCCGGTACCACCGCAAAACTTCAGAAAAAACTCCAACGCATCCAGAACGCATCAGCCAGACTCATACTAGACATCCCGCGTAAAGACCACATTTCTGGTCACCTGAAAAACCTCCACTGGCTCCCCGTCAATAAGAGGATAACTTTCCGCCTCCTCACCCACGCACACAAAGCACTTTACGAACTTGGACCCGAATGCCTCAACACGCAACTTTCCTTCTACACCCCCTCCCGCCAGCTACGCTCTTCCAACCAAGCCCTTGCTGCTGTTCCTCGCATCAACAAAACCACCATGGGAAGAAGATCCTTCTCCTACCTGGCGGCTAAAACCTGGAACTCACTTCCCATTCACCTTCGCCTCACTCAAAACCACCTAGCATTCAGAAAGCAACTTAAAACCTGGATATTCGACAAGTAAGTCTCCACCCTTCGTCAAGCGCCATGAGACCCTCAGGGTATGTAGCACGCTATATAAATTATCTGACTGACTATCTGACTGAATCTACTTCTCACTTGTGCGAGGACAATCTGAGGAGGGTATGCAGACAAAAAATATCGATATTTAAATATCGATATACAATAATATCGAAGTTTAAATTTCGAAGGGACATAATATAGAAGGTAAGTAATATTGATAGATTTAATATCGATATTAGTAATATCGAAGTGTTAAATATCGATGTTAGTAATATCGATGTTAATAATTTCGGTTACTAATATTGATTTTTTAAAATTATTTTTGTGTATATTATGTATTTATTATGTTTTAAATTTATTTTTATGTAATTTTGTATTTTAGTACTGTAGCGGGTTTGGGGTTTATAGGGGAATAGGGTGGGAAGTAATTTAATTATGTTAAATTATTTATTAATTAGTAGGAATTATAAATTAATTTTAATTAATTGGTAATTGTTTTTAATTAATTGGTAATTTTAATTATTTGATTAATTGATAATTATGTTCTGTACCGGGTTGTGGGTTTGTAGGGGAATAGGGTTGGAAGTAATTTAATTATGTTAAATTAATTAATAATTAGTAGGAATTATAAATTAATTTTAATTGGTAATTTTAATTATTTGGTAATTAATTTTAATTAATTGATTAATTGATAATTATGTTCTGTAGCGGGTTGTGGGTTTATAGGGGAATCGGGTGGGAAGTCATTTAAATGTATTAAGTAAAAATGTTTTTTAATTAATTGTTTTGTTAATTATATAATTGTTAATTAATTATTAATTGGTAATTAAATAATATTAAATGGTATTTTCTATTAATTCTTTTAGGTAAATATATTTTGCTAATCATGATTTTAATAATTATGTATCGGTATTTGTAAATGGTTTATATTTATTTAATAGTTATGTTTTTTTATTATTTTTAAAAAAACATTTATTTATAAGTATGCTATTTTTACCCCTACGCTATCCAACACTTTCCCTACTGTTGCACTCTCTGGAGTTGGACTAGTAATTGTTACCCCTACGCTATCCAACACTTTCCCTACTGTTGCATTCTCTGGAGTGGGAATAGTAATTGTTACCCCTACGCTATCCAACACTTTCACTACTGTTGCACTCTCTGGAGTGGGAATAGTAATTGTTACCCTTACGCTATCCAACAATTTATCTACTGTTGCACTCTCTGGAGTTGGAATAGTAATTGTTACCCCTACGCTATCCAACACTTTACCTACTATTGCTCTCTCTGGAGTGGGAATAGTAATTTTTACCCGTACGCAATCCAAAATGTATTACATTTTTTTTGTTTTACATTTTTATTAATTGTTATTTATATTATTATTTGATGTATATAAATTTATTTGTAATTTATTATATTTTCATTTATTTATAAGTTATTAAAACAATTTATTAGAGGTATTATTAATGAAGTATATACTATGTATTATATCTTTATTATTATTAGTTTTTATTACATTATTTATTACGTTTAAACATTATAATATATTTTTAAGTATGTTTATTACATTTATAAGTATTATATTGTTAATATTCCATGTTTTTTAATTAAAAAAAAAGATATTTTTTAAAAAACGATATTTTGACATCGATATTATTTTTTCGATATTTTTGTACTTACCTTATTAGAGATAGGATCTCGATATTAATGTAATCGATATTTTTGTTCCGATATTTTGGTAGGTAGATATATGTTTGTAGTCAATATTTTGTCATAGATTCTCTGAGGAGAACTGCCTTTGCTGAGAAGGTTCTAGAGGGTGCTGGCATCTGATTGGTTGGAGCTGTTTTTGAGCTCTTTTGGGCCTACTGTCTTGTCAGCCTACTACAAACTTATTCTAAGGCACTGCTTTTATATATATTTTTACCGTGGGACTCCCGACTCGGCGACAGGGAATGATTCAGGCATGTGAATCTATGAAAGATACCAATACTGGATAACTGTAGTTACAGGTAAGTAAATTGTTTTCTTACTTGAGATATTATTTTGTTTCACTAGCAAATGTTTTCAAATTGCTTTTCCCATGATTGCCAAACTACTACAGGACGGCAGTTTCACCTCGAGGTTCTGTGCTGTAATCTCTAGGATTTCTAGGCGGCGAAGCATAAGATTGAGAGAAGCTATGTAAATAGAACATCTCAGCAGGTTTTGTTTCAACTAGGGCCTTATTGACACTGGTCGCCATCTAGAAGTGTCTGTCAATGCACACATTAACGGCTCCTTTGCAGCAGAGGCTCAACCAGTGCCAAATTTCGGAGGGGGCGGGGGAGGGAGGGGGATGGCTGATTCTTCCAGTAATATGCAGAATGGAGATGCAGGGGCTCTAAAAGGGGTGAAAACACAACAAAGCCTCCTTAGCACGTAAGTGGTCTTTTATGGACCTGTTAAGTATTCGGGTGTAGCTGTGTGTGCCCGGGAAGCTGTCTCAGCCCGGGCTGACACACACGAGGTGGGGGGGCGGCTGAAGCCCTTTGAGCTCTATGGGGGATGCGCGCCTGATAGCTAGCCAGTCTCATTAGGAACTGCAAATTCTGTCCAAGCAAAGTTGCTACACGTTCCGTTCGTAATATAAGCCCGGCTGCTGGCCCATGGGCATCCGCAGAAATTTTTCCAGGGGGGGGCTAACCTGGCAAACAAAGGGGCGTGGCTAATGTTAATCAATAGGGGCGGGGCTAAAATGGCAGACAATCGGTATCGGGTAATGCTCAGGCTAAGCTGAGAAAAAAAGTGGTGAATTCTGCATTTGAAGCTGGACAACAACTAGAGCACCCTTATGAACCCTAATATTACCCCCTGGCCCCTTAAAACTCATACATTCCATGATCCCTGAAATTAGCCCCCTGGCGCCCCATAACCGCCCTGACCCCTAAAATTGTGCCCTTGGCACCCCAAAACCCATACCTGTCCTGAACCCTAAAATGTCACCCCTTGCAACCCAAAACCCATACCCACCCTGAACTCTAAAATGTTCCCCCTGGTATCCCAAAACCCATACCCACCCTGAACTCTTAATTTACCCCCTGCTATCCCAAAACCCATACCCACCCTGAACCCTAAAATTACCCCTGCCCCCCAAAAACTCATTCTCGCCCTGTACCCTAACGTTACCCCTGGCACCCCAAAACCCATATCCTCCCTGAACCCTTACATTTCCCCTGGCACCCCAAAATCCATACCCGCCCTGAACCCTAAAATTACCCCTGGCACCCCAAAACTTATACCCACCTTGAACACTAAACTTATCACTGCCACCCCAAATCCCATACCCACCCTAAACCCTAAAATTACCCCACTGGCATCCCAATGCTGAACGCTACGGGGCAGATTTACAAGCCCCTTGCGCCACTTTTGTGTCACTTGTAACATGGGAAAAGTGACGCTAAAGTGGCCCAAGGGGCTTGTAAATATGCCCCTACAAGCTTACACTACATTTGCATATTCGGAGGGGACTGTCCTCCTTGACGTTTCCATGCATGTACGTCTAAAACACCGTAACCTAGATATCCAGCCAGTAGGTAATTCTGGTGATGCTGTAGAATGCATTAAAGTTTGTGGAACTTACTTAAAAACTGCTGCCTGCTCTTCTGATACTATTCAGTGAAGTTGGGCTAATCAGCAGCACTGCCGTCCTGGCATCCAGCCCCTCCCAAAGGTCTCACTTTCTAGATAGGTGTGGGTCAAATGTCTCCTGGATTCTCCTTGCCTGGGCCTCCTCTGCTTCTTCGTCGGTGCCCTTGGATGCAAAAAGAGACAGATCCATGGCCCTGTTCACCTTTTATCTGGTGAGCAGCGCCGTGAATGTGTATTCCATACAAGTGCACAGACAGCAGGGAGAAAGGGATGAAAGTGCAGGTGACGCTTTTCCTTTGTGAAGTAATTCCTGCTGGTGTCATAGCCCAGGTTTTGCTGTCTGTGCACTTGTATGGAATACACATCTATACAAGTGCACAGACAGCAAACCCTGGGCTATGATGCCAGCAGAAATTCCTACACAAAAGAAAAGTGTCACCTGCACTGGCCATCCCTTTCCCCCTGCTGTGCACATCTTCCCACTCCCACCCCATGAGGAGGCAGCTGGAAGTGGTGATTTGTCATTCTGAGGGGTGTGAATGTTATAAGAATGTGTGTGCCTGTCTGAGACAGCTTACCGACACAGCACACTCACACAGCCGCACCCAAGTACTTAAGACAGGTCGTTAAAAGACCATTTACTTGGTAATGAGGCTTTGTTGTGTTTTCACCCCTACTTAGAGCCCCTGCATCTCCACTCTGACCATGGCTTTGGCTGGATGAATTAGCCCCCCCCCCCTCCTGAAATTTGAGGGAGACGAGTTGACGTGAGGTTTATAAGAGAGGTGAACCAGGGATTGAAGATGCAGAGTGGTGACCGTGATGGGGCAGACATTTAATGCAGTTTCCTTTTCAAATGGGTTTATTGTACAAATCTAATTTGACAGACTCGCAGAAAGCAAATGCTGCTACCTTTCCATGGCGTCTGAAAGTTTTTTCCTGGAAGTTGGGTCGACAAGTTGATCAGGTTCTTTTCTTCCTTCATGTGGTGGGGATGAGTGGGTTGCAGGGCGCCTGCACTTGTCGCCTCTGTCATTGGTAGCCCACTGGTTGCATTTGAATGCCGAGGATCACCACCCCCCCCCCCCTCCCACGCCCCCCTCCTCCAACCACCGGCACCTGGAGGGGTCGCTGTGATGTCTAGGGTGACAAACTGGCATGGGTGCAAATTCAGGACAGTGAATGTAAAAAGTTAGGACAAAGGGTCAAAATTTGGGACAAAAATTCAGGACAGCGGGTCAAAATTCAGGACAAAAGGTAAGGTTTACAGACACATCAGAGAAGGTTGCGCAATAGTATATAAGTAAGTAAATAGACAACCACTAAAGTACAAGTGAAAATAAGTTTATATTAGGTTGAGACAATTATGCACTTCATGGTTAGTCAGTATACGCGCAGCTTTAAGCAAATGTGCAGGTCTTTTTGTGGTAACAAAACCGCCACCACCTTTCCAGCTCCCACAGAAAACACCTGATGCCCAGTCCGGCCAGTCTGGCCTTGATACCAACCTCCAGTGGCGCCCCTCATCTTCACATAGACCCTCTCTCATGTGTTTTTAATTTCTTCTATAGTGCTACTCATCCCAAGTATGTGGGGCAGAATTTTGGAGTGCGTTACAACACACACACATATTATAAACAGACAAACACTCATATAAATGAGAAAGTCAATGTATAGGAAATGTGGCTTAAGATAATGAGGATTACAATGTGTAATCATACTTTCATCCATCATTCAGTCTTTCACCATTCATTCTGTCCTTCCATCTGTGTGCCCAACAATGTCTATATTCTTCCATTTACCAACCTATCCATCACGTTTCCTTCCATTCATCATTTCACTTATCTATCCCTCAATCTACCCTTTACTCATCCATCGTCCATCCTTTCACCCTATCCATCCATACACTCATCCATACACTCTTCCACCCATCCATCCATTAACTCATCCATCCAGCCATTCACCCGTTCAGTCATCCATTTACCCATCTTCCTTCCTTTTTCATTTCCCCTTTCACTTAGCCATCCATCCATCCTTCCATCCATCTACTCATCCACTCATGAATCCATCCATTAAGCCTATCATTCATCCATCCTTTCACTCATCCATCCACCCTTTCACTCCTTCACTCATCGATCCATCCTTTTGTCCATCTGCCCGCCCTTTCACTCACTCATCCAGCCTTACATCCACCCTTTCACTCATCCGTCCGTCCATCCATTCACCCTTTCACTTATCAATTCATCAATCCACCCTTTTACTTAGCAATTCATCAATCCATCAACCATTTCACTCATCCATCCACCCATTCACTCGCCCGTCATCCACCCTTTCACTCATCCATCCATCAATCATTTCACTCATCTATCCAGCCATCCATCCATCCACCCATCCCTTACTTACTCACTCACCTTTTCACATTAATTATGAGACCTATCGAGAATTCCACCCTCGCTGTAGTTCCTAAAGCAAGGGGTGGGATGGAGCAGGGTTCACTATGCCCCTTCACATAGGCAATCTGAAAAAGTGGAAGGCATGAGTCATGCATGATGCACAGTGCCTTGACGTGGGATGACTGTGACATGGTGTTGTTTCCAGAGCTTTAAGTGGGATGTAAAAACTAGGGGGTTCACTCCAAAAGGGTGTTTGATGTAATAAAATGCTTGACTTAAAACACATAAGCTAAAAATCTGTGCTTAATATAATGTGCCGTCCGACTGGTATTTTTGTTGCTTCTGTCATTGCATCTATATACATAATACAACATTTATTCCTACAACAAGCCAGAACTATTGGCTTTCGCTATGGTTGTTAGTTGCGTAAAATAAAAAGCAGCAACCATGGCTGCTATACTATAACTATAATCCTTTACTTTGAACTTGTTTCACCACCTTCCTTTGGTTAACTGGATTCTCACCTAGCAGCAGAATGGACGTTTTTGCACTTCAAGGTCACAGAATGCCCTGCCATGGACTAAGGCTGGAGGAGACCACCACATGCTGTGTCAGCCCAGACTGACCCATTGTCATTCTGTATGTGGCAATCAGCCCCATACAGAATGATAATGGACGGGGTGGGGCTGCTTTTGTGCACAGGGGAGTGCGAGGTGGCCTGAGGCTTTTTGCAGGGGAACAGTGCTGTTTCCTGCAGTGCTCAAAATTAAGGCGGACGGTTGGATGATGTCCTGCCTGAGGATGAGCCCCGGCGTCAGGCCTCCCTTCGGGAGGCATTTGTTACATAGGCGTGCGCAGGGGGGCAAGGAGAGGCGCTCCGGCCCTGCGGACGCCCATGACTGCTGCCCCAGAGTACCGGTACTCTCCCTTGCCAAGGAGAAGTTCCGGTACTCAAGGTGGAACAATTTGGAAGTGCCGGTACTCAGTACCGGTGAGTACCGTCCCATTTAAAGCACTGGACAGGGAAAGATAAAGAGTCAAGATAAAGAGTCAAGATACTAACATCAGCGCGCGTGGTTGGTGTTTATATGCGGCTCTGTTCTGCCATTTCTAGGGCAGTGCGAAGCCTAGGCAGAGCCACACAACACCTCCAGTCTGACGCTTTCGGATATTCCAAAGGTGAAGAATCAGCAGTTAGATAGGGCATCCATCTGAAAGAGCTTTAACTTATTCATTTTTAACTTCACTTTTCTACATTTTATGGCTATCATTTTTGTAGACCACTTACAGAAAAAGTGAAAGACATAAGACCTGGAAACACACGGAGTGAGTATTGTACCAGTGGTGTAGCCTTTTACTATGTTTGAATTTCTCTTTTGTTTTGGTGCTCTATTTTTTAATTGCTTGACCTATTGGTCTGTTTCTTTCTTTGCAAATTGCAGTTATCCATTCCATTAAAGACTCAAGATGACCTAGATAAAGCTGTCGATCTTTTGGACCGAAGTGTCTGCATGAAAAGCCTACGGATATCGCTGATGTCCCATGACCGAAATCAGGTAGGTCCTTTTTTTTTAATGTGACATGTAGCATAAAATTCATGTGTAATTTATTTGGTTATTTCCTGAAGCCCATGTCATTGTATTTACCTTGACTATAGTAATGACATGCTTTTTTTGTTTTGTAACATTAGCAAATTGGCTAACCTCATTTAAAAAAAAAATTGGGACTGATTAAGTCATGTGCAGCATACTTTCTACCAGTAGCCTTTTGCAGTGTAGAAGACCTTAACGCAGTGAAACAAGATAGAACTCATCACAGAGCTTCACTTTTTCCAGAGCAGGTCAAACCAACAGAATCGCTAAACATCTGTCCGCGCCATCCCCCACCCCCGCTTCCCCCTTTACATATAAATGTGCTTATGACCATTTCAAGTATGATAGAGGTGGACATGCAGTGGGTACTCCTGCTATGTACCCGGAGTTTCCTGGCCCTTGTCCCTTCTGAGGGTCTTTAGTAGATCTTCCATAGGATACTGATGGGCACTTAGAAAAACAGCGAGCTATAAAGTTCTTTCTGATGCAGCATGCCATAACAAATCCCATGATATTCCTAAGCATCTTCGTTGGATGATCAAATCTGGGTAAAACCTCTGTCTCATTGGAGGGTTGGAAGTAGCTGGTACCATAACCCTTTGCTGCCCTACCTCCAACTTCATTTGAAAGTGGCCTAGCCCCAAATGGCTGCTAGGATTCTGGCATGCAACAACAAGTAGTGGTATTCCTTTATAACATATTTAATCATGTATACTAGGAATTCAAGCAGTGGACATTCAATAATCTTTCATTTTACATTTTCAAAATCATTTTGATTTGTTTCGATTTGTTTCAAACATTATGCATGATACATTAAATGTATCATGCATAATGTTTGAAATAAATCGAAATGAATTTGAAAATGTAAAATGAAAGATTATTGAATGTCCACTGCTTGAATTCCTAGTATACATGATTAAATATGTTATAAAGGAATACCACTTCTTGTTGTTGCATGCTAGAGTCCTAGCAGCCATTTGGGGCTAGGCCACTTTCAATTGTATTTCAACGCTAGCCGGCGTCAATCTGACATAGCACACATATCAAAATAGTCGCTCTAAGTAAAAAAACGCGAGTGTGATTCCCACATACATACATTGTTCTAAAAATTCTACCTCTAACTTCACCATTTCTGACTGTGCTAGCCAGTATGTTTTTCTGCTTTCAAGACTTATCATGTATCCCTGGACAGGTGGTTAATTATGTTGAGTACTGTGATTATCAGCAGTGTTCTCTACTGTAGGATCACCAATCAACCTGAATGACTACCATCCATATGTCCAATCTGACGTGCTTAAGAATTGGTGGATGCTGGTGTTTTTTAGTCCTAATATACAGGCCATGTTACCTGCAGATGATGCTTGTGAGGCTGCCTACTGACCCTTCCTTGGTTAATGCACATAGCCTGTGATGACTGGGGCTGCTTACTTCTGCCCTAACGTTTAGGTGTGTCCATGTGTGATTAGCACATGAAGGTAAGTTGAACCAAGTAGGCTTATGTGTTTGTGTGTTTGTTTAGCACATGTGAGGGTAAGTTGACCCAAGTTGGGGGCAGTGGGGCGTGAGGGGAGTGAAATGACATGTGCCTCCCTATGTGTTTGGGTGTAGGCTAGAATATCAAGGCCAAAAATATTGATCAGCAAGGATATCGGCTACCATAGTATTGTCATTATATATATATATATAGGTAAATGTACATTAACTATTGCTGCACATTCCGATAGTTGGTGTGCTGTTCTCAGATTTATTTTAGTTTACAAGATTTTGCAGTACAAGAGGTCCTGTTGCTGGCTCCTTAGTGGTCTCCTCTCCTGATGTTTACCTCTGGTATTCTGGGCCACTCTGGTCCCTGTTGTTTCATGTCTTTGTCTCTGGTGAATGGAAGATGTTTTCTCAAATGGACAGAGGAGCCTGTTTCTGTGCTGTTGCTCCAAATCTCACCCTGGACTTGTCCTCTTTGTTTTGGTCTTTTTTCCCTCGACCCCTTTACACCTATCCGGTTAAGAGGTGTTCCTGCTGTCCGATGTTGTGCTTGATCTGAGGGCAGGTCATTGGTTTGAGGTTCCCCTTCAACTCCAACCTCGATGAACTCTTTAGACTCTGTTCCTGCCTAGCTGTGCAGAGGCTGCCTACTGACCCTTCCTTGGTTAATGAAGGTGCTAGTGCATGACTTGGTGTCTGCACCATGCCTGGTGCTGGTCAGTTCTACTTCGTAGTTGTTATGGATTCTCATGCTGCCCCCTCTCAAGTCCACCCAGGCTGTACTACTAGGCTCTTGCCCCCACCAGCTCCCTCTAGTGTACGTTTGGGCACTATGGAGTTTCCAAGCCCATTTAATGCCGTTCTGCCAGTTACCTCTTCCCAGATGTCGATCGGCTTTGATCAGCTGTTTAGCACCATCCAGGGGTCAACATGTTTTATCATCACCCACGATAATAGCGCAGTGGCTAGAACAGCACAGGGCCTAAACCCCGACCTATAAGGTGTTGGGTGTCATGGCAGATTAAAGGTTTGGCCCTGATCCTGTTGCTGTTTCTCCTCACGCATTACATTCTTGACCCCAGAGTCCTGGACACACTGCACTCTGTTTAGAGTCCTCTGCTTTTAGGTCTCGGCCTGCGTAGGCTGCGCTTGCGCAGTCTCGCTGGCGAGATTTTATGTTTCTAGATAATGGGGCTTAAACGCGCCCCTCTTCTCCATTGGCTGGCTTCCTAAACGGAGGCCAGCCATTGGAGAAGAGGTTTGTCTTTCTATTTAAGCCCCGTCTTTTTCGGATTGATGGTTGTGTTTTTTTGTTTCTTTCTCTCCTCTTCCCATTGGCTGGAATTTTACATTCCAGCCAATGGGAAGAGTAGAGAAAGAAAAACACGCCCCTCAATCTGAAAAAGACGGGGCGTTTCTCCGATCCATTTCTGCTGGAACTCGGAGAAACATGGTGGTGTGCATGGCGTGGTCCGAGATTCATGGCCGTGTAATGCCTCCTGAAACGTAACTATAGGTTCGTACCTGTTCCCACTGTTAACACAAACAGCATGCGGCGCATCTTACTACCGCCATGTATGCTATTTCTATTAACAGGGAGAAGGAGGAGAGCGGGCAGCTCTCGGGTTACAGTTTGTGCAGCAGCCACACGCAGCACGTTTCACAACAGATTTCCAGTCGGCCGCTGCAGGCAACCGCGAGGAAGGGAAGTAAACACAGCCCTAAACCTCTTCTGGCTGCGCACCTCCACATGTGCCTCTCCTGCTGGAGTGCCCTCGCTTGATCTTGAACTGCACACAGAGAGGGCATTTCGCAGAGGCCCGTGCACGGCGGCCGGACAGGGGGAGTGCATCTATATTAGACTGCTTCTTCGACTGCTTCTTTTTTGCGTGCACATGTCTTCGAAGGCTGTGGCGGTGGAGGCTCTCAGGGACGGTGCTGGGCGCGAGGCTCCTGCCACAGGTTGCAGCTGAGTGACGCACCAGCGGCCGGAGGTGTTGGGGAGACTTTCTTGATTGCAGAAGCGGGGGACCCTGCAGGAGTTTGACTCCACCGGGCACCCGTGCCCCCTGCGGGCATGCAGCTCAGCACTCCCCTCCGGTAGGACCCAAGGCAGCGCCTCAGGCAAGAGGGGGGACTGACCCAGCGCCAACATGAGCGACAGCAGCAAGGGCATCACCTTCTCCGTGCCCACCTCCCTGCTGCCCGGCATTCCGCCGCAGGAGTGGCCGCCTCGGGGCGCCCCCCTGCAGACCCCGGCGGCTGACAACCTCTGGCACGAGGTGGAGGAGGGCGGCGGGCAGGCGACGGTGTACCCGGCCCGCTGCGGTCCAAGCCCGGGTCCAGCAGCACCTTCGTGGTGTACGTGGTGAAAGAGGCCAGCCCCGGCGTGCAGGCCTGGGAGGGCGCCGCGCTGGAGAGCCTGCAGGAGGCATGCGAGGGGGCCGGCGTCTGCCTTGAGATGCGGCCCTCCGGCAAGCTGGACTTCTGGGAGACCGGCGTGCTGGACCGCTTCTACAATGCAGGTCAGAGGGCTGCGGGCGAGCCGCCACCGGCCCTGCCGTCTGATAACTACCATGCACAAAATATACCATGCAAGCCTCCATGGAGCTTTGGTAGCGTGCTAACAACCTATCGTGCATAGGTGTCGATGGTGTAGCAAGTGCAGTGGCACCGAGACTCAGGGCCCTAGCGCCCGCGGAACCATGATTGTAGTTGTATCTTTATTACCCAGCCAGCTGTCCGGTGGCCTATTTCATTACCTGCACGGGGCCGTTGGCACCTTAGACAGCCTTTTAGCCACACTTCTCAACTGCCAACCAGCCACCAGTTCCCTGCAGCCTCTGCCTACCTGCAGCCACACTGCTCCTCTTGTTTGCCTCCAACCAAGCCGCCCAGACATCTGCCCTGCATCCTGTTTCCTTACTAGGGCCTGGTATCCACTGTGTCCTGACCCCTGCCTCCTGGGTGTGCACGCCAATTGCTTGCCATGCAACGTGCATCCTGCCAAGTACCCTACCCAGCCTAAATGTCAGTTCTGCCTGCACCCTACCTACCCTTCAGCAGCTCCGCAGCTTGTGCCATTCCACTTCCTTCCCAGAACACTCTCTTGCAGCATGTGCCCCATCCCGTCACCTCTGTGGTCTAATTAGCTACCCTAACTAGCATGCTCTTTGACCCGACCTGCTTGCTGACTACAGTTTGTTTAGCCTGCTCTCTACCGTGACCTGCTTGCTTGCAGCTTCTTTAGTCTGCATTTTTCTTCTTCTGGCTGTTTGCACCTCGTGGTGCGGGTGAGGAGTGTGGAGAGGGGGATCCGAGAGTCAGGACGTACCCAGTTTTAGAAAATTAGTAATACTAAATTTTGTGAAAAGACAAGATTAATTGCACGGGTTGGAATGCTTCAGCTGAAGTGTGGGGCAGGGAGTGTTCTGTGATGCGAAACCAAGGGAGGGGCAGAAAGCCAGACAAGCCTTTTTTGCCAGGGGGCCTGCTTCCCCAAAAGAAACGTAAATGTACTCAACTGGTCAATCTGCCAGTGGGTTCATCCCACTTAAAGCCCTGGGGTACAGTGCGCTGGCTCCGGTGAGACTGGCTCCCTCGCCCCCTTCAGTTTACAGAAAGACCTGGGCCGAGGACAGTCTGCGTGGCATGTAAACAGCATGGCTCCCTTAGGAGGGACTACCATTGGTAGGGTACCCCCTCAGTTTCTGCAGAGTACCCTGGCTGAGGTCAGTGTGTGTGGGATGCAGCAAGTTGGCTCCGGTGTCACTGGCTCGCTTGCACTCTTCAGTTTACAGCAAAGACCTGGCACCGGTTTTCCTCGATTGGGGCTGCCATTGAGATGCGGTGAGGTGCCCTCCCCCACTGGTATCACCAGGCTTATCAGCATTTGGCACACTGGCTGGCTCTGTAGGCAGCAAGCAGGTGTGTGTGGCTCCATATGTGTGTGTGTGTGTGTGTGTGTGGCTCTGTGTGTGTGGCTCTGTGTGTGTGTGTGTGCGCCTCTGTGTGTGTGTGTGTGTGTGTGTGCGCCTCTGTGTGTGTGTGTGTGTGTGGCTCTGTGTGTGTGGCTCTGTGTGTGTGTGGCTCTGTGTGTGTGTGCGTGGCTCTGTGTGTGTGTGCGTGGCTCTGTGTGTGGCTCTGTGTGTGTGTGGCTCTGTGTATGTGTGGGCCTCTGTGTGTGGGGCTCTGTGTGTGTGGGGCTCTGTGTGTGTGGGGCTCTGTGTGTGTGGGGCTCTGTGTGTGTGGGGCTCTGTGTGTGTGGGGCTCTGTGTGTGTGGGGCTCTGTGTGTGTGGGGCTCTGTGTGTGTGGGGCTCTGTGTGTGTGTGGTTCTGTGTGTGTGTGGTTCTGTGTGTGTGTGACTGTGTGTGTGGCTCTGTGTGTATGTGCCTCTGTGTGTGTGTGTGTGTGCCTCTCAGTGTGTGTGTGCCTCTGTGTGTGTGTGGCTCTGTGTGTGTGTGGCTCTGTGTGTTACTCTGTGTGTGTGTGGCTCTGTGTGTGTGTGTGGCTCTGTGTGTGGCTCTGTGTGTGTATGTGGCTCTGTGTGTGGCTCTGTGTGTGTGTGTGGCTCTGTGTGTGTGTGTGGCTTTGTTTGTGTGGCTCTGTGTGTGTGGCTGTGTGTGTGTGTGTCGCTCTGTGTGTGTGTGTGTGTGGCTCTGTGTGTGTGTGTGGCTCTGCGTGTGTGGCTCTGTGTGTGGGTGTGGGTGCAAATGCAATAGGTCTCGTATTTGCGAGAGATGAAGCTATTGGGATTGTAAATGACAATGCCATTTATTTATCTGTTTTCAAAACCAACACATAAATAAAAAATTTGTCATTTACAATGCCAATAGCTCTAACTTTTTCGAAGGCGAGACCGTTGCATTGTAAATGCTTGTTCCATTATGACTTCGGGTAAGATGTGCAAAATCGTGCAGGATTTCACAGAAGTGTTTTCTGCTTGCTCTTCTTCAAAGTTACATGAAGACTTCTGCATGCCTTTCTTGGTACCTGTGGCTAGGATTCTGAGTCTAGGGTTGACTATGAAAGGAAGGGCCCAAGATTTTCTTTCATACGACTTTTCTTGCTTTATTTATACTCTATGTAAAACGTAGGCCGTCTTGAATTTTCCTCAACCTACAATAGAGTTTAAAACCAACTTATTGATGGAAATGTGTCCGACACGCACTACATATTTTTAGTCATTGCTGCCCTTTAATGAGGCACAGATGTAGTTTGTTAAGTTTATTTGAAATTGACCATCCTCCACTTAAGCGGTCAGCTGCTGGGTTGTGCGTTGTTACCTCCTTATGACCCTGATCGTTTTCATTCTATACCTGTGTCTGATAGTCTTGTAGAAAGATTATCTATGGCTCACAGGGTTGATGATGTGCCTCCACTTTTGTCTTCATGCAGTGTGGTATGGAAGAGGTTTCACATCCTGTTTTGGAGATGGCGTAGATTGTGGTTCAGCTTCTTCCTAATCTTGTCTATCTATTTTGCTTATGTGATTCATGATGGCCCTGCTTAAAGAGCTTATTATGTCAACCATAGCAAGGTTGACTCTGTGCTCAGAGCAGTTTCCCTTGGACCGCCCAGACAGACTTTTCATGAATTGTTTCTTTATGGTTTCCATATTTTCAGAGCTGGAGGTGAGCATGTCTAGAGATGCATAAACAGTGGCATTTTCTTTCCCATTCTTAGTAGCTGGCTTTTCCTGAGAAGATATTTTAGAGGATGAACAGGCAGGCTTATATGGTGGTTGGTGGGCTAGGATGTGTGTTCACAATCATCATGCTTTTCTTGGTTTTGGAGGGAACCTTTCTTCTTTGAGCGTTTTAAAATATTTTTTAAATCTTTTTATTAAAGACATCTAAATAAGCTCAGTCACAACTTTGAGAGTTCTTGAGGTGGGTCAGAGTCTTCTTACTAGGCTTCACCTTCTCATTTACATCTGTCTGATGATTCTGCACTAATATTGTGCAGTATTGGATGTCTTTTTCTGGAGGTGTCCCTATTGTATGTTAGGTTTAATTTGTTATAATTGTCAGCTACATCCCAGGGAGCAAGGAGTGTGTTCTTGGGAGCTCACTTTCCGTTCTGTTTAAAAGCAGCTGGTATTGGAAGGAAGCCTCTCTATTAGATTTCTAATTGTGTCAGACTTCACTTCTGTCTACCAATACATGGTTTTGGCTGGTTTAAGTTGCTGATGTAATTCAGACCTTTTGTCTGTTTCTATCCTAGTACCCTACTCCAGTGGGTACTCCTTTGATATTGATACGCAAGTTGAGGAATATTTAGATAGAACGATCCTTCAGAAGTAAAACTTACTTACCCTTGATAGCAATCTTTATGGTATGTACTGTCTCTACCAGCAAATTACTCAAAAACCTGACCACCACCCCTTTTTGAGAAGAGGCTGATAGCATGGTAGGGGATAGGGGTTTGTTTCACTTAAGTTTTTCTCTGCCACCTTTTGTTTGGTGGGTGGGATGCCAAGAGCTGGCATTAATTCACCCAGTATCACCATATTTGGCCCTGTGACATCCCATCTAGGGAGGTTTCTTAGCTGACGAGGAGCCATGGCACTACCTACCTGTGTAAGAGATCTGTTAACATTATTTCCAGATCCATTCTGTGATTTGGTAGAGACTCATGAGTTGAGGAATCTGCTGGTAGATAATTCGCTAGAAAGATAATTGCTGAAGGTAAGCAACTGTTTTTTCACTTAACTTTAGAACATATGTGTGTACACATGAATGTTACATAGGTGGCGGTAGGGCATGTGTTTTTGGTTGGATCAGACTTGTAATTGAAAAGGCTTTTTTGTTTTGCTAATAACTTTGGCACCATTAAGATCAGCACAAAAAACAGTAAAAAAGTTAAACCTTGGGTTCTTCAAGGCAGATTTTGAATAGATCTGTCAAGCGGGGGCCACAAAAACAGGAAGGTTCCAAAAATTACAATAAAGTAGAACTTTATTCAAGGAAGTGTCAGTAGAACCTTATTCAAGGAAGTATCTTTTCTTGGTTTTATGTGTATCTGTTCAGTAGTTTTTAAGAAATAATGTTTTAAAAGCGTTCTGGTCTGTACATGAATAGGTTACATTTGAGAAATATCTGTACCATTAATCTATAGATTCCCTATGGATTCGCAAATCCACAGAGGATCCACAAATCGAGTTAAAAATAAATAAAGGCATGTATAGTGGACAAGTGAGCTTTTTATCCACTCCCTCTGCCTGGGATCACTTTTGGTGGCCAGCCACCCTGGGAGCCGCACCCACTGACCACGCACGCAACCTGGGGATCATCCTGGACTCATTGCTCTTTATGAGCCAGCAAGTCAACGCCGTCTTCTCCTCGTGCTTCAACACCCTCCACAAGGTCTACAGATGGTTTCCCACCGGAACCAGAAGGACGGTCACACAGGCCCTCTTCTGCAGCAGACTGGACTACGGCAACGCCCCCTATCAGGGACCACAGTCAAGCTCCAGAAGAGACTCCAACGCATACAGAACTCCTCAGCACACCTCATCCTCAACATACCCCGCCACACCCATATCACTGCCCACCTGAAAGACCTGCACTGGCTCCCAGTCAACAGGAGGATCACCTTCAAGCTCCTCACCCACGCCCACAAAACACTGCTCAACGCCTTAACAGCATACCTCAACAAGCTTCTCACCTTCTACACCCTGAACCGCCAGCTTCGCTCCTCCGACCTCGCCACCATCCCACGCATCCACAGAACCTTCACTGGCGGTAGATCCTTCTCCTATCTCACCGCCAAGACATGGAGCACCCCCCCCCCCCCACACAGCTGCGACAGACCCATTACCTGCTGACCTTCAGGAGACTTCTTAAGACCTGGCTGTTCGAGCAGTAGCTGCACCCCCACCCCGCTCAGCGCCTTGAACCCTCACGGGTGATTAGTGCGCTGTACAAATGAATGAAAGATTGATTAATTGATTGATTTATCCCTTTGGCCAATGCAAATTCACTAATTCAAACCATTAAAAAATAAAGATCAGATTGGACGAAAGCCTTTTTTCTCTATTGTACCTTTGGATCTTTATAAGGGGACAGGGTGAACACACCCATACCTCGAGACCATAGTTGGTGGACCTCAAAATGGTCCTCCTTAGAATTAATAAAAAAATATATTCATGGATTTTTTTTGTATATGTGGACTCAAAACACTTACTGTGAACTCAAGGCACCATAGTCGGTGTCAGGGTACCATGAGTCTCAAAAGATCCGTGAACAGGACAAACTTCGGATAGTTCTCTGTAACCACAGATTACTTACCTCTTGAATTTACCAGATTCCAGGCTGATTTGCATGCTGGTATTCGCTGATATTGGACTCCAGAGCAACCTCAGACCACCTGTGGAAGTGATGGTATAAAGGCGTACATGCATGTTGATGTCCGTTCCGTTCTTAATTCAACTTTTGTCTCAGATCTGGAGCTCACCTTTCAAACATCTGTTCGTGTTTCACAGGCTCTATATTTTTTTTTTCAAAATGTTTGCTAGGGAAATGTCTCTCCCCCCCCCCCCCCCCCCCCCCCCCCAAAGTCAAGAGGCATTAAACTGTGCCACGAACGCAGAAAGCAGTTGCTGGTCATGCATTCTTACGATGTCTGCCTGATGGGTCTAAGGTATAGGCATGACTCAAATTCTTTAACAGATGATTGCTGATGCATCTGAAGGACAATAGGAAGTGGGATTTGAAGTTGTAAGTCACTGAACTCACAGAGTGAAGAGACCACGCTTCACCGGACCCATTCCCTCTGCTTGTCATGGGCATGCTTCTGCCTTAGGCTCTTGTCCTACTGCAAGGTAGGTCCTTGGTTAAGTCAAGGACAAAGTAAAAAGACAAGTCTCACCATAAGTGCAGGAAGTCCAAGTGGGTCTCATCGTTGTCTGGCCACTCCTGCTCCAGGGAGGACCTTTACAGTTGGTACTCCATTGATCCGACTCAGATTCCATCATCTGACTAATAGCCTCTTCCCTGAAAGTTCATTGCACCCTCCTAGGTTTTCTGACAATAGTCAACCTCATAGCAGATAGAGACCATTAAGGATGCCTTGGTGCAACTTTTCATGTTAATGCCCAGTCCCTCAGGAACATCTTTACTCCACACTGAGCTGCAAGGGATCCCATTCGGACTTTGTCTGGTGGGTCTCCCCTGTGCCAATTTATCTCATTGCGCCTTCTTTACCATTACCCCCATAGGCTTTGTTGTTCCCTTTAACCTTGATGCTAGATCCTACTCCAATAGTGCCCCTAATAGGTTCTGACACCTGTTTCTGATCCAGAGCCAAGGTCAGCTCTCACCATCCCCCAACTGTGGATGATCTTCAGCCTCTTCCTCAATGACAGTACAATGGTAGACTGGATTCTTAGTTCAGTTGGATTCTGATAACCATTTGAGGAAGTCACAATGTTCTGCATGATGATTAGGACAATGAGGCAGTAGATGATTACTCCCCCTTCATTATACTGATGCTGGCGAATATTTAAACTTAGAGAATGACAGTGACCCACGTTCTTTTTTTTTTCCTGGCTACAGGGGACTAAAATTTGTGGTTGGGTTTACAGGGCATGCATGTTCATGTAGCCGTCCTGCAGTGCCACAGGCACTTCCTTCGTTTTGTGGTAGGGTTGGAACACTTTCAGTTTAACATCGTAGCCTTCCAACTCGCATCAGTCCCTCTACTGTTTACAAAGGTGTTTGGTGGTGGTTTCAACCCATCTTCGCAGGTCGGGACTGCTTGCTGAAGGCAGGCTCTTTGAAGTCAGTCAGGGACCACCTACAGTCATTGCTGGGATTTCCCATAAAAATACAACATCCACTGAAAGCCTACGCAGAGGATTCACTTTATACAGGCCATCCTGGTTACGGTGGTGGTCAAGGACTTTTCACCTTTGTAGTGAGTCCTGGATATCCAGAGTGTAATCCAGATCTTTCAGGCTCTCTCCAGGGTTCTGGCACAGACCGTTCTTAGACTTTTTAGATTTGTGCATCCTGCTAAATCCAGAGGCCCATTGGCAAATGTGGACCTTGCAGCGGAACCACCACTTGCAGTTGGGCAAAGCATTGGTGTTGCTTTTCGGACAACATTTGCATTTCAAAATATGCAACCAGAGACCTGCAGGGATGGCTGAAGAATGCCTGCCTGATCAGTGTCTAAGCCATTCTCTCCATCCTGTCCAGTGCTCACAATAGTGATTGATGCATTTTCTCTGAGGTGGAGTCATCAGGGTGAGATGGAGATCAAGGGCTTTTGGTCCCTGGCAGATCAGAAGCTCCACATGAAGCTTCTGGAAATGTGCACTGTTCAGTTGACAAAGGGAAGCTGATTCACATCTTAGGAGTTGATTACGATGTTGATCGGAAAGTATTCTGACTGAATCTGTCTTGGAATGGTTTCCGACCGATTCGGATCCGGGGAGTCCGACCGACCAATTACGATGCATCCGGATGGGATTCGGTCTAAATCCCATTGACTCCAATGGGAGCCTGTGTCCTGACCGAATACACAGGCTCTCATTGAAGAAAGGGGTGGCTGTGGAAAATCGTGCACCCTGTGGCGGGCACCCCTTGGTGCCTGCCACACTGTTCAGGGTTGGAAAAGGGGCTCCCTTGGGTACCCACACGGCACCAATTCGGAAGGCCCCGGGTGAAGAAGTCCTGCTATGGGCCCCCCAAAGTCAGCTTCCAACAGCCGATCCGAGTTAGAACAACCGATTCCGAAGGGCTGTCCGAATTTGTCATTGTAATCGTTTGTTCGGAAAGCATCTGAGTCGTTCGAAAACGCGCCCATAGGCACACACGATCCGTCTCCGAACGACTTGGACTTTCCGAATGCCGTTCAATTTGGATTTGGAACTGATTCGGAAAGTCTGAACATCGTGATTGCTTGTTCGGAAAGGTTTCCGATTCGGTCGTAAACAAGTCTTCGAATCGGATGCGGAAGACCCTATTCTGATTCGGAGCCCTTCCGAATGACGTCGTAATCGACCCCTTAATGGGCAACATAACTGTCATGTAGTACTTCAACAAACAAGGCAGTGTAGGGATCCTGTGTCTGGAGGTGCTGCATATTTGGAAGTGGCTAGCTGTTCAAAGAATTAGCCAGTCATTTGGCATGCTTGCTGAATACTAGGAAGGACGAGCTCCGCAAACGTCGGCTGGCAGACTATGAAGAATGTCATCTTTACATGTGGTAGTGGCTCAAAACTTTCACACTGTAGGGCATGCCTTGGCTGTATCATTTTGTTGCTGCCTAGAATACACAGTGTTACAATTATTGTGCACTGGAGTTTCCACATGCAGTGGGACTCCAGTCTCCTGTATGGCTTACTTACCTCTACCGCTCTAGCCCCGAGTTCTAAAGAAGATAATAAAAGGCCAGGCTTAGATTATCTTGATAGCGCGGAATTGGGCCAGGAGAGTGTGATACACAGTGTGTTAAGCCTGAGCATTTGTTCTCCAATCTGTCTACCCTTTCAGAAGGAACTCATATCTCAGCAACAGGGCAGGGTTCTTCAACTGAATCTCCACAACCTACACCTGCATGCATGGAAACTGAGCAGTGCCAACTGAGTGGGTTTGATTTGCCTACTGCACTAGTGGATGTTATTCTTAAGGCTAGTTTGCCATTTACTAAATCTATTTATTATGGTTGTTGGGTGAAGTTTGTGGCCTGGTGCAGAGCCTGTCAAGTTGATCCTTTTCAAGCCAAATAGTGAAATGTTTTGTTGTTGTTTATATATTTAACTTAGCTAGATTTTGTGGTATGCACCATAAAAGGTTTTTTGTCATCCCTTTCAGCGTTTCTAAATTTGCCAGATCAGCCTTTATATTCACGTCAGCAGTTGTGATCTGTGTTTTTTAAAAGGGCTGATGAACATAATCCCTATGTGCCATTTATGATGCCTCATTGGGGCTTTAATTTGGTCCTCAAGTTCCTAATATGTACTCCCTTCAAGCGTACGCACAGTTGCTCTTTCAGATTTTATGCTGGGTCAGTGAGCTACAGGTCTTCTCCGTGCAACCTTCATATACCACTTTCTTCCTGGACAAATTGATGCTGAGAACTTGAGCTTCCTTTCTGTTGAAGGTAGTGTCGCTGTTCAAAATAATACAGTTCATCATACCATTTTCACCTCACCTCAACCCACTAAAGAGGAGGAGAGGCTTAATTGATAGGATCCAAAAACAGTTTTTTTACATTGGGCACCCAAAGGAGCTCCAGTGGATGACCCGCTCCTAATTGGCTTTACCTATCCTAAGAAAGGAAAAGTAACCCAGAAGCTAATGTTGTCCAGTTTGATCATGTGTACATAGACATGCTATGCCCTGTCCTTTAGCCTTTGGCTCATTCAATCATAGCTAATGCTGCTATGATGGCATTGGCAAGAGGTGTTCCAGTGTCTGACATCCCCCTGCCTGCTACATGAGTGTCCATAAGCACACTTCACCAGGCATTACTGTCTCGACAATCTATTCTGCAGGGATGGTTATTTCACCTGCTCAGTCCTGCAGGACTTTGTGGTGTAAGTCCACTCCCCAGACCCTTCACCTTTTGCCAGGTACTACTGATACCTGTTCATAAAATGAGTAATCTGCAGTTAAAAGTATCCAGCAGAAGATCACGTTTCTTTCTCCGATTATGCTCTTTCTGGTATTGAATTGCAGATTCCTCTCTGCTGTCCATCCTCCCCATTTTGTGAAGTGAAATTGTAGGGTTATAAAAGGTTTTATTTGGCAAACTATCATTCTTCCAGTTGTTCACAGATAATCTTCATCTGATCTGATTCTTTTTGTCCTGGAGCCCATCTACTGATACATTTGGGAGGCTCAGCTTGCAGCTGGGTACTCAGCCTAAAGATGTGGGGGAAGTGGGAGACATTTTTGTCTAAGCTGTGCAGTCTGCTCCTCCTGCGCTAAGTTCTGTTCTGAGGGATTGAACACTTAGCTTTTGCTACTGCAGCCAGACCATCTTTCTCAGCATCTCACTCTCCTTGTTCTCCAGGTGCAGGTTAAGATCTGGAGTACTATCCACCAATATGTCTCTGGGCACTGGCAGGGGCATATTGGGGCTGTGACCCAGCTCATTGTCCTGTCCCCCTTTTGGGTTCCACCACCATAGCTGTTGAATGTGTCTGGAAGCCGCACGGAAAATAAGATAAATAAATCACACTTCACCTTAACAAACCCTTTCACTTGTCCACCTACCATTCACTGCATAGCAGCATTGTTTTGCTTAAAATGTTTCAATCTGACTTTGTACGTACGTGTATATTTATTCATACACACATATGTACAAAGTCAGAATTACACTTTAAGCAAATGTATACACATATATATCTATATGTATATGTGTATGTACATTAAACATATGCACTCTTTACGATTGATTTTGTAGGTGGCCCACCAGTTTTATCTGTGTCCAAATGTATGCCTCTCCTAAAGTTTACTTCTAGAGATGTCACTGGTCATGGTACACTTGTCCTCATTTGGGTCGATCCACTCACCTGTTCTTTCCTAGCAACGCAATCTTTAAAAAAAATATTTTTATAACTTTATGTTCGAGGCATGTGAGCTGTAGAGCACATGCTTTGCATACGCCTGCCATCTAATGTTGGGTACGGATGTTTGCAAGTTGTTTTTGTTCAAAGAAGTCTTTGCAGTCATGAGGCAAGGTGACTCCTTCTTTTTGTGATAGTGTGCATGGGCATCGACTCCATTGTTAGATTGTTTTTTTCCGCCATCGGTTTCGGACATGTATTGCTGTGCTCTGCTTCAGAATCGTTCCTCGGGTTCTCCTTGGTGCGCAATCCACCCTACCCTCGATGGTATCGTTTTCAAACGCGTTTCCTTTCTCCGCTGTTCGACTCGTTCATCAAGAAATCTCCATTTCGTCAGAAGATTTTCGGGTGGCCTTTCGGCCTAGCCGCGTGGGTCCGGCTCCTTGACGATGGAACGGCTTTCCATTCTAATTCTGTCCCCTGTACCCCGCTAAGTATCCGAGTACAGACTTGCATCAGGTGTGTAACTTGTGCTCGTCTCCAGAGCACAATGAACAAGACTGTGACACGTGCTGATTCTTCACATCGAAGAAAACTCTCTGTGATCGTCAGGCTCGACGTCGAGAAATGAGACGACAGCAGTTAGACAACACACTGGTCTCAGTGGCCGAAGAAGAAAAGGCCTCAGCTGCATCTGACTCTGAATCAGAGTTGCAAATTGACCTCCAGGATGAAATGTGCCGCATGGACCAGGGGGCGTGAGTACAGAAGACCCCCCCCCATCCACCGGCACCACCTCCACCTCCAGTCCAAGGTCGGCACCGCCTCGGGACTGAGTCGACCAAAACCCACTTCTGAGCTGAAACCTTCGGCCTCTAAGCACAAAATCGGGTAGGAGCCGAAACCTTTGACACTGAAAGCAAAGAAACATTCCTCCGAGCCGACATCTTCAGCGCCAAAATAAGCTACCCGAAACACAGCCGGATCCTAACATAGATGTTGTACCACCCAAGTCGGATCCGAAACAGAAGAAACTCTATATTCATCCCGACACATGACATATTCACACTAAACCGCCATCTAAGCACAAGCTTCCTGATGACAACACCCCTTATGAAATTACTTTCAAAAAGAAAAATGGGGTTACTAGTCCTTTCCATATACTACCATCTCCTCCTCCTCCCTCTCCACCACAGCTTGATCATTTACACATTACACCTCATCAGTCTCCTCTACCTCACCTTGATGCCGGTGATACAAATGACAATGACGCAGTTACCAGTAGATCCTTGGACGGATTATAAAGTTGATCCTCCACACGATACAGACCCAGATCTATACCCTGCCAGGCTTCTCCACCTGATGACTATCGTCATATTAAGAGCTTATTGATAGAGCCGCACAATACAATGGGGTGGAGCTTCATAAAAGTTCTTAGAGCAAGACTTTCTCTTTGAGACTCTAGGAACACATAAGTTCAGTCAGACACTGCCTATACTCAAGGGTATTCTGAGGCACACAGAAGACATTTTAAAGGTCCTGTACGTGGTAGAATCCTCAATCCTAGAGTAGATAAAAAATAAAAATCTTCCCCAACAGATCCTATTTTTATTAAAGGTCATTTACCACTTGACTCTTTAGTAGTATGTAATGCTCGAAAGTGAGCTAATTCTTAAGCCTCTGGGGATGCTCCTTCCCCAGATAAAGAGTTAAAACATATTGATGCTTCTGGTAAACGTATAGCTGTGCAAGCAGCTAATCATTGGCGTATTGCCAGTACCCAAGGCCTCCTAGCAAGATACGATAGGGCCAACTGAGACGAAATGGAACAATTACTAGTTTCTTCCAGATGAGCATAAGGCGAAAGCTCAGGATTTAGTTCAAGAAGGTTAACTAATTTCCAATGCGTCTATTAGATGCGCCACGACACTGCAGCTAGAGAAGTGAATACTAGCATCCTACTCCGAAGACATGCCTGGTTACAGATTTCAGGGTTCAAACCTGAAGTCCAGCAATCCATTCTCAACATACCTTTTGACAAGAAACATCTTTTTGGTCCTGAAGCTTGAAATAATGAAAAAAGGCACCAATGTAGCAAAAGTGATGAGAGCGCTTCAATCTCCCTCATATAGAGGTTCCTTTTGGTGCTTGTTTACAGGGGAGGGTCCAAGTCCACAGCGACAGACCACACCACTTCCTCATATAAAAATAATTCCCAATTGTGTTTTACAAGAGGATTTTTCAGAGGAGGTTATAGGGGAAATAGTCCTAGGGGCAGAGGTAAAAAAACCCACAATTTCCCTTCCTCAAATAAACAGTGACTTCCCAACACTTCCCTCCGACTTTTCCACACCTTTCCGAGGATGACTTCAAGACTTTCTCCCCATTTGAGTATCAATAACAACTGACAAATGGTTGCTTGGAATTATCCAACATGGTTATTGCATAGAGCTTACCAACAATCCTCCAAACATTCCACCTCAATATCACAAATTGTCACCAGACCACCAGCACTTGCTTCAACAAGAAGTGCAATCTCTATTACTCAAAGAAGCTATGCAACCAGTCCCACTTCAGTACCAAGGGTCAGGGGTTTACTCCCTTTATTTCTAATTCCCAAAAAGGACGGTTTGTTAAGACCTATTCTAGATCTCAGAGAGTTAAACAAATATATACTGTCAGAGCACTTTCACATGGTGACTCCAACAAGTACTCCCACTTGACTCCAACAAGTACTCCCACTTTTACAGCAGGGCGACTATGTCTACTCTAGATCTAAAAGACGCCTTCTTTCACATTCCAATTCATCCAACTCATCGCAAATATCTCATATGTGTGATAGCTGGCAAACATTACCAGTTCAAGGTACTTCCAATTGATGTCACCACAGCCTCAGAGTGTTCACCAAAAGTCTTGCAGTAGTAGCCGCTCAACTCAGGAGACAATGTATACATGCCTTCCCTTACCTAGACGATTGGCTTATCAAAACGGGTACTTACCAGAACTGTATACTACACACTCAGGCAACAGCAAACCCACTTCATCAGTTGGGTTTCACAATCAATGCACAAAAATCTCACCTGTGCCCTGCATAGGTGCAGTCTTATCTGGGAGCTTCCCTCAACACTCTCAAAGCTCTAGACTCTCCCAATGTAGCCAGGATTCACGTTATTCAGTCCACAGTACTACAATTTCAACCCAATCAAACATTACCAGCCCGGGTTTTCATGCAACTACTAGGAATGATGACATCTTGCATTGCAATCGTACCTCATGCAGGCTTCACATGCATCCTTTGCAAGAATGTCTAGAGTGTCAGTGGAATCAGGCACAGGGTCAATTAATTGATCTAGTGTTGGTAGACGGCCGCACCCATCGCTCTCTGCAGTGGTGGAACCCTCAAAACTTAGCAAAAGGGCGGCCCTTTATAGACCCGATTCCAGAGATTGTACTGACAGCAGACCCATCTTTAACTGGTTAGGGTGCCCAGCTCCAACATTACACAGTACAAGGACTGTGGTCAGACAATCACAAACTACTCCATATCAACTACCTGGAACTCCTAGCCGTGTTCCTAGCACTCAAAGCTTTTCACACTCACCTTGTAGGCAAAACTGTCCTAGTCCGCACAGACAACTTGACAGCCATGAATCATCAGCAGAAACAAGGGGGGACACGCTCTCTCCAGCTGTCGCGCCTTGCACAAAGCATTTGGAATTGGGCAATTCATCACAAAATGTATCTCCTAGCAGAACATCTTCCAGGAGTAGCCAATCAAATTGCAGACCTGCTCAGCAGACACAGGCAGCAAGTTTACGAGTGGGAACTTCATCCCCAAGTTCTTTTTCCCTACTTTCAACAATGGGGATTTCCACAGATGGATCTGTTTGCCACAGTACATAGCGTAAAATTCCCACACTTCGAATCTAGGTTCCCACACCATCTATCCAAAGGCAATGCCCTATGGATGAATTGGTCAGGGATATTTGCCCATGCTTTTCCGCCTCTGCCAATAATTCCATTACTGGTTCGGAAGCTGAGACAACCCTCTCTCACACTGATCTTAATAGCCCCCACATGGGCTTGTCTACCTTTGTACACCACCCTGTTAGAACTGTTGGTGGTTCTAATTGAAAAGCTACATCTCACACCCTGTCTCCTCACTTGGAGCCATGGAGAAATCAGACATCCAAATCCCAAAGAACTTAACCTATCGATGTGGCTCCTGAAATCATAGAGGTTGGTTATTTACAACTACCACCAGACTGCACGAATATTCTCGAAGAGGCTAGAAAGCCTACTACTAGAGCATGTCATGCATCAAAATGGAAACTGTTTGTTATCTATTGTAACAGCAACAATATTAATCCGCTTGAGGCTTCTGTACAGGACATCATTTGTTATCTGTTGCATTTACACCAGTCTGAATTGGCTTACACATCCAGGGGTTACCACCAAGAGTTCCCCCAGCACCAGTGTGGAACTTAAACATAGTCCTTAAATGACTCCACCTTTTGAACCAATACACATATGTCAGTTACAATTCCTCTCATGGAAGGTTGCTTTCCTCATAGCAATAACCTCACTAAGCAGAGTTGGTGAACTACAGGCATTAACTATGCAAGAGCCTTTCTTTCAACTTCACAAACATAGGACGGTTCTTCGTACCAATCCTAAATTTCTCCCTAAAGTAGTTTCTGCCTTTCATATCAATCAATCATTTGAGTTACCTGTGTTTTTTCCTCAACCTGATTCTGTAGCAGAGCAAGCTCTACTCACACTTGACGTTAGGTGAGCTATACTATATTACATAGAAAGAACCAAAGAATGTCAAAAAACAAAGCAGCTATATGTTGCCTTTTCTCCACCACACAAAGGCTATCCCATATCTAAGTCCGGTATTGCAAGATGAATTGTAAAATATATCCAAACATGTTATGCCAAAGCAAAAATAACTGTAATAATAGGCCCTAGAGCGCATTCCACTTGCAAAATAGGGGCTACTTTGGCTTTTTTAGGGAATATTCCCCTAGCTGACATATGTAAGGCAGCAACATGCTCTACACTGCACACATTCACCAAACACTATTGAGTAGATGTGTTCGCAAGACAACGAGCAAATGTAGGCCAAGCAGTACTTAAAACACTGTTTCAAACAACTACAACCACTACAGGTTAGCCAGCGCTTTGGGCGTCTACTGCTATATAGTCTATGCAAAGCATGTAATCTACAGCTCCCATGCCTCGAACGAATAATGTTACTTACCCAGTAAGCATCTGTTCTTGGCATGTAGAGCTGTAGATTCACATGCGCCTATCCACCTCCTCGGTCTCCTGTAGTTGTTATAGTTCTCAATTTACATTCATACACAAGGACATCTCTATCCTACACTTACTAACTCCATTCTCACCCTCTGCGGGAAAACAATCTAACCATGGAGTCTATGCCCATGGGCACTATCACCGAAAGGAGAAGTCACCTTACCTCGTGACCGTCAAGACTTCTTCGAACAAAAACAACTTGCAAACATCCTGACCCAACACTAGATGGCAGGAGTATGCAAAGCATGTGAATCTACAGATCTACATGCCAAGAAAAAGAGGCTTACTGGGTAAGTAACATTATCCTTTCCTTTTTAGAACAACAAGGCCCAAACATTTGCATGAATAGGCAGGTACAAGTTAATCCAGCATTCCCCCAGTTTACACAATCATAATGTCCCGATTCATTAACAACAGCGCAGTCAGTTACAAATCAGTGATGGTCCCATAATCAATGACATAGTTTGTTACCCAGTTCTTTACAGATCAGAGATCCCACAGTCCCTTCCTGACCACCACCCAGGTTTTTGTCTACTCATCCACTGAGTTGCCTTTTTCAAGGAGGTAAGTGCGTAAAGGCTGCCATATATCCAGTGGGCGTGGGGTAGGTGGCTGTGACTGTGCATATAGTTCGCTGTTTGTGTTGCAGTATCAATCTTGTGAGCCATGCCTTCTGTTGAGCCTTCTGATGAGCCTTGCCAGCTAAGAGGGCCCTTTTCCCGGGCCAGGCTCAGTGTTGTGTCCCTGCCCCTAAAATTCAGACGCATGGCAATGAGAGGGCGGGGTGGGCAGACCGGGTTCGGACGCGGTCCTAACGTATGGTGGGCTCTTTCAACCACGAATCTTGCAGTAAATGATTCTCAATCAAGTAGGTCAGCCAGTACTCATTACACAAATACATCAAGGCGCCCCATATTCGTAGATTCAGGAACGCCCACGATGCAGATGTTATTCCGGTGACTTCTCGCTAACAATTCTTTGTTTTTAATTGCATTGGACTTCAAAAGCTTCTCCATTCATTCTATTCTTTTGGTTGATTGAGGAGCTCCACCCTCAGGAAATCCTGCCCTCCACTGTATCCAGTTGTCTCTCGTGTCGGTCCAATCGTGGCCCCATTAAATCCAGACACTTATCCAGCGCATCAAATCGAGTGTCAAGCGTTCTAAAACCTATCTGCAATTCCAACATTAGGCCTTCATTCCCTGCTGGTGTCGCCGCTGGCATCTCCATGCTAGTCCCTCCTTCTGCCATTTCTAGACCGGTGGTTGCACCTGCTTTTTTAGACTTCTCAAAGGTTGGTTTACGTTTATTTTGGTCCCCACTAACCATTCCCGGCCACGGGTGCGTCACCTTCGCCTCTTTTCCCTGGTAATGTTGGACTCAATCGTCCCTCAAGGTCCTGCTATGTTTCTTCAGGGTGGTAGCGTGGAGGAGAGGGTTGCTGATAACACCAAGCCAGGTTCTCCCCCAAACTGCACGTAGCCTTAACAATTGCGCTTTCTTAGGAGCATAAGGTGGTGTTTATCTGCTGCACTGCTTTTATTTACTGCCATCTTCATAAACCTGCTGATATTGTAGGTCGCAGTCACAGGCAGTAGAGCCCCCAAACTTACGAGGCTGTTCACAGAGAGGGGGACATCTGTCTCCCCCACACCTCGTACCAGCCCCACCAGGCCTAAGGCTCAGCCCGGGCACACGTGTCCACCCAGACTGCCAGCGAATGTGGGAAAGTAGTGCGCGACTCAATCTTTGATATGAGAGCATCATGGGGAATGGAAGAAGGGGCATAATCATTCTCTTTTCCCTCTGTCCGACTCACAGTAACTTTTCGCTATCATCTGAGTCTCTGCAAGATAATTACTGTCTGTCTGGCAGATTTACTTCCAGGAGCTTTGTTAGGCCAGGCCACGCTCCCCTAAGCCTTCATATATTCAGTGTACATGCCTGGAACATGTGCATGAAGACTAGTCTTGTGCCGTTATCTCTTTCAGTAGTTGTGAATTTTTTGTTCATAACTAGAAAGAAGTCTATTAAGTGTGCATCCTTAGTAAATTGTAGTGCCGAATGGTGTCACCAAAAGGAGTTGGATCCTTTTTGGGCTAATGCAGTGTATATATATTTCAGTTTACCTTTACCTGGCTGAGAGAGGCCATAATACAGGCACAGTAAAAGGGTACTTAACAGCCATCTTAGTTGTTTTTCCCATCAGGTTAAGCCTCTTTATTTACGTCGCCTGTGGTAGGTATCAGGCCTGTACTTCTATTTTTAATTTACCTATCCTATCTTTACTTTTTCTACCTTCATTTCATCTCCTATCCCTGCCCTTAGCCTTTATCAAAAAAGTTAATATTTTCCATAATCTTATAACTCATTTTTAGGGCCCGCGCCTGTGTTGCAGTGCGCAGAACCGCTCGTGCAGCGAGAGTCTTTTTGTATGGGGTTTTGAAAGCTGCTCACACGCTTGTGCGTGTGAGCAGCTTTCCGTGGCTGCCAGTGACTTTCGTGTGCTTTAAAAAAAAAAAAAGCCAACACTCAATTGGGAAAAGGCTGGCGCATGTCCCGCCTTTGCTCCGCCCATTCCCGACGGTGGCTAGCACACGCAGCAGCGCGCGTTCGCCTCGCTGCCGCTCTCCCTCCCCCCGCTTCTCTGTGGTGCGCGCGCACCACTGGTTTAAAAGTCTAGCATTTCGGGAGCAATGCATGTTTTTGAAAATTTACCCAAGCCATAATTGCTGCCATCTTTTAAAAAAGGCTACGAAAGAGCAGGTAGTTTCTTTTAAAAAACCCTTTTCGAGAGTGCCCGATGTTCTTGAAAGTTGAACAATCCGGGAGTGAGAGAGTCTGTTTTTTCAAACTACCTAGCAGTGCAGTGTTTTAAAAAAATTTTTTTAGGAAAAGGGTTTTTACACTATGACTCGCAATTTTGCAGTTTTTTTAGGGAAGCCGGGTGTTTCAGAGGGTATCAGGCAGCATGGCGCAGGTGTTTGGAACTGCACACATTTAGGAAAGGAGGTTTTCCGAAAGTGTACATGTTCAGGTGTGCAATCAGGATTTACATTCATAACTTGGGGTAGGTGATTGACTAAGAATCTGAAAGTGAAGACGTCAGAGAGGGGGTTACCCCTCCCCCTTGTTTCAGGGCCCTGGGCATCTCTGATGGGGGCGTTGAGGCCCTACAAACCCGTCTATCTTCGGTGGTGCTTGCTCCTGTGAAGGACGCGTTGGGGCGGTCCGAATACCAACTCTGTGGCACCAGTGGTGGCTCCGTCACCAGCCTCCTCGGGGGCCTCTACTTCTTTGAGGGCGCGCAGAAGACTGGCCAGGTCGCCCCCTCAGTCTTTGAACAGCAGCACAGCGCCTACACCTCCTCGTTACCGGGACAATTCTGTGCAATTAATGTTCGAGAGTATTTTGAGAATGTTTCAAGAAAGATTCATATCAACTAACTGCCTTCTTAGGACACTAATATTTGCGTTATGAAGGGTTAAGAAGTGGTGTTAGGGTCAGAGCTGCCGACTTTGGAACTGGGGCCAGGGTCGAGTCTCCGCGTCAGCTTCACAGCCTGTGATTTTGGGCAACTCACTTAATCTCACTGTGCCTAAAAAATACTGTGACCTTGTGTAATGTGGCTGCTGCTCGTGTGAGGTGCCCCGATACCTTTGCGCTGGGTTGAGTTCGATTATAAACCTACAAACAAGGCACGCTGCCATGAATGTCCCAGGTTTTGCAGAGCCCATTGACCTCACTGCTGATACTTGTCATCCCATACGCCCCCAGCCGTAGTTGGGACACCACCCTAATACCCCTTGGTATCAGGGCACCTTCTATCTTTCCTAGAACCTCTGACCCGCTAGGCCTGGGTCCGACCTCTTGCCTGTGTCAGTCACCCAGATGTCCACAAGACCTGTTTGCGGGCACCTAGTGCTTGTCAGGGTCAGCCTTATGCCAATGAGTCCGTTAACCGGACTCATTTGCCTGTCCCAGTCACCGACACCCACAATGCTTGTGTGCGGGTCCTTTCTGCCCTCTCTGGTGACTATGCTAGCTCTTTCTGCCTCACCGTGTGACCCTGGTCCCTACACACTTCCACAAGGCCTGTATCCAGGCACCTTTGCTTGTCCATCCCATTCACCAACGCCCACAATGCTTGTATGCCGGATCTTTTTGCCTCGCATGGTGACCCTGCGAGCAGGGACATCTTAAGGGTTTTGGGGGCTTGGACCGAATGTATTTGGAGGCCCCTGTGTGGAGTTTAATCCAATTTCAGCTCTTCCATGCCCTCTTTGGCAAAGCTACAAACATAGCAGGGGGCATTCAAAATTGCTCCATCTAATATTTGGGGGCAGTTACTTGTTTTTCAATATTTTAACACAGCAGCAGCTCACTAATATCACTGCAAATAATCTTTGACACCCTGCCATTTCTTATATGTGAGGTCCTGTTTTGATCTAAAGGAAACATTTTTATGGATATTGCATGCAACATAAACGCAACATTTTTCTGAAAAATGTCAGAAATAGACTCACTTACATTAGACATTAGATAAAGGTGAAACAGTATTTAAAACAAGCTGTTTAAGAATGTGCATGGTCATCAGGGCAAGACTCTGCAGAACAAAGCTGGCTCTATCAGGGGACCCCTGGATGACTGGGGCCCTGGGCCAGAGCCCACTTCGCCCATGCATTAAAACGTCTCTGCCTGCGAGGCCTCTATGCCTCACCCGGTGACCCTGGGCGTTCACACCTCCACAAGGCCTGTATCAGTCTTCCGTACACATGTCATGTATTCGGCCCCTTCAGCCGGTCCCAGCCCTCGCCGTCCACGAGGTCTGTATGCGGTCACCACGTCCACTACCCTTGTTGTACCACTCCTTTCTGCGTTTCTAGTGACCCTTCACCCCACTACAGGGCCTGTATTGCCCCTTTCTGCCCACTTCCATGTCTTCAGGGTTGAGTTGGTCTTTTGGACAGTCTGGCGATGGGGTAAGGGCGGCTCTGACAGGTCAGTTGAAGGGCTGTTTTGGGGCTATTTTTAGGTCTGATACAGGCTTCATCTAGGGGTGGGTGTATGTTTTACTCACATAGAGTATGTAATTATCACTGGAAATGCACATTTTAATGCATGCTACACGAGGATGCTGTCTACAGGACAAATAGTGACTTTCACCATGCTCTTCATTGTGAGATAACCATTTTCAACATCTGTTTGCTAGCATAAATTATCTTGTGTACCTTTCCCTCATGAAAGTCCATGAGACTTTTTTGCTAGAACCAGCAATCCTGAGCAAAAGCTATGCAGTAATATAAGCATGATGAAAACAGGAAATGATGTGAGTTACAAGTAGCCCAGGAGAATGTATCTATACAAGATTACAATCCTATAATAAAAATTCAGCATGGTCTAGTTTCATATCCTCTCAATATTTAGATCTGTTGCTGACAAAATTTAATATGTGGTGGAGAAAGATCAGTGTCAATCCAATAAATAATAAATAAATATCCAGTGCTTGTTTACCTCGATGACGCCCCTTTGGGTTTTGCTTCCACAACGCTATGCTTTGATTTAATAGAACGGGTCTAATTTATTGGCTTTCATGGAACTCGACGAAGGACTTAGTCTTCTCAATCAATCAATCAATCATAGACATTTGTAGAGCGCTCTACTTACCCGGAGGGTCTCAAGGCGCTAGGGGGGGCGGGGGGGGGGGGGGGTCAGCCAGGTCTTGAGCTTCTTCCTGAAGGCGAAGTGGTCTTGGGTCAGGCGCAGGTCGGTCGGTCGGGAGTTCCAGGTCTTTGCGGCCAGGTAGGAGAAGGACCTTCCTCCTGTCGTCGCTCTTCGGATGCGGGGGACGGCGGCGAGGGCGTGACTGGCTGATCGGAGGTGACGTTTGGGAGCGTAGAAGTTGATGCGGTTGTTGAGGTAGCTCGGGCCTTGATCGTGCAGGGCTTTGTGTGCGTGGGTGAGGAGACGGAAGGTGATTCTCTTGTTGACCGGGAGCCAGTGCAGGTCTCTCAGGTGGCCGGAGATGTGGCTGTGTCGTGGGACGTCGAGGATGAGTCTGGCTGAGTCGTTCTGGATCCGTTGGAGTCTCTTCTGGAGCTTGGCGGTGGTTCCGGCGTAGAGGGCCTTGCCGTAGTCCAGTCGGCTGGTGACGAGGGCCTGGGTGACCGTCTTCCTGGTCTCGGTGGGGATCCACCGGGAGATCTTACGTAGCATGCGCAGGATGTTGAAGCATGACGAGGAGACGGCGTTGACTTGTTTGGTCATGGAGAGGGAGGAGTCCAGGATGAAGCCCAGGTTGCGTGCGTGCTCTGTCGGTTTGGGTGCGGTGTCCAGGGCGGGGGGCCACCGGGAGTCGTCCCAGGCGGAGGGCGAGGTTCCCAGGATGAGGACTTCCGTCTTGTCCGAGTTCAGCTTCAGGCGGCTGGTCGACATCCACTCGGCTACCTCTTTCATCCATTCGTGAAGGTTGGCTCTGGCGGCGGCGGGGTCATTGGTCAGGGAGAGGATCAGCTGGGTGTCGTCGGCGTAGGAGATGATGTTCAGGTTGTGTTGGCGTGCGATGGCCGCGAGGGGGCTCATGTAGACGTTGAAGAGGGTTGGGCTCAGCGAGGATCCTTGGGGTACGCCGCAGATGACTTTGGTGGCCTCTGACTTGTACGGTGGTAGGCGGACTCTCTGTGTCCTTCCGTCGAGGAAGGAGATGATCCATTCCAGTGCCTTCTCCTGGATTCCGACGATGTTGAGGCGCTGCGCTAGGGTGCGGTGGCATGCGGTGTCGAAGGCCGCGGAGAGGTCTAGGAGGATGATGGCCGCTGTTTCTCCGTTGTCCATCAGGGCTCGAATGTCATCGGTGGCAGCGATGAGGGCGGTCTCGGTGCTGTGGTTGGCCCGGAAGCCAGACTGTGAGGGGTCGAGGGATCCATTCGTCTCGAGGAAGGCGGCTAGCTGCTTGTTGACGGTCTTCTCGATGACTTTGGCCGGAAACGGGAGCAGCGAGATGGGGCGGTAGTTCTTGAGTTCGGTGGGGTCCGCTGTTGGTTTCTTGAGTAGAGCGCTGAGTTCGGCGTGCTTCCTGCTCTCAGGGAAGGTGGCGGTGGTGAAGGAGGTGTTGATGATGTTCCGCAGGTGGGGTGCGATGACAGCGTCAGCCTTGTTGAAGATGTGGTGAGGGCAGGGGTCGGTCGGAGATCCGGAGTGGATGGAGTTCATCATGCGGACGGTGTCTTCGGTGCTGATCGGGGTCCAGGCACGGAGGGTGGTGGTGGGGGGCGTTGGTTCGGTCGTGACGGTCGTGGCGTTCGTCGGTTGGGTGCTGAAGCTGTTGTGTATGTCCGCGATCTTGTTGTGGAAGTAGGAGGCGAGGGAGTTGCAGAGTTCTTGTGAACACTTTTTCAAAGAGTGTTTCATAAATACTAACAAATTCAGTAGCAGTTTTAGAACAAGCATTTGTAATGCAATAGGTCTCACATTACCGAATGTTTGAGCTATTGGACTTGCATTATTATTAGCAATGCCAATAGCTCAAACTTTAATGATGCAAGACCTATTGCACTGCAAATGCTTGTTGTTAAATGTCATTAATCCTAGACTTTACCGCACATTAAATTACATTTAATTTTAGATAAATTATAAAATGTTACATTATCAAACTAACTCATAATGCTAATGCTAACCTTACTGTCATAATCTATTTAAATAAATAACTTATTTTATTTGTTAGCTGTAACCCTGTAATTAAATTAAAATAACTCAAATTCAACTAAATTAAGTTAAATGTATTCACTTCATGTTTACACAACCCTAAATTAAACAAAAGTAGAGAAAATTATGAAGCTTTTTTATGTTATATTATAATCATTTAACTTCAAATAGCTCAATTAATGTAGAGAGAGGCAGACTATTCCAGTGTCTAGCTCACATGATCAAAAAGGTGCAGCCATCCACAGTAGCAGCGCATGTTCTAGGGATTTCTAGATGAGGATGATTGGCAGATTTACAAGTATGAGCCTGGAGATGCAGGGTGAATTTGTTTTAACTAGAAACCTGATATTATGATATAAATTGCTCTGCAAACAGTTGAAATTGCCTTACAGATAACCATTGATTGACTATGGAGCCACTGCAGAGATATTAACAGGAATGTAATGTGGGATCTTCTAGCTGTATTAGTAACCACATTGGTGGGCATGTCCTCAATGAGCCGAAGTGGTTGAAGTAGATCTAAAAGGGTTCATATGTAGATTGTGCATTGAACTAGGGTGTTTATAATCATCATGTGCAGGCTTGGCTTAATTAATGGCAGGATCTTTTTCCGGATCCTATGCTGTAGAAAATAGATCTGGGCCACTCCGGTGTTCAATAGGACCCCAAGGTGACGGACGACTTTGGCAGGGGCAGGTAGAGGACTCTTAATTTCAGACCACAATATTTTCTTCCCAGTTAACTGATTTGTAGAACCAGAGGAGTTTGCATCCTGGCAGGAATCAGTCGCAGAAAATTGAAAGGATTCAATAGTGAATTGCAGATAGTGGACCAAAGAGAAGCAGTTGACCTTGTCCAGCCTGCTCTTCTGACAAAGCGAGAAGGCCAAAGAAAAGATGAGTATCATCTGCAGAGAAGTAAAACCTAGCCAACAGTAGATAAGGGAAAGAAACCACTGATCGGAGGTAATGGTTAAAAAGAGAAGGGGACAAGGTGAATCCCTGCAGGAGTATGTAGGTGAGTGATTTTATATCTGATGAGGAATCTCTAAAAGGTTTCCAGTAATTTCCTCCAGCCTCTTTTGTAGTTCCAAGATGGGGCTTAAATTTGGTATTACTTTTGTCCAAATAGATCTATTTTAACCCCCGCACTTGGGACCAATTTAGACATTTACCTTTTAAAACTGCCTTTTTCTTGGCTATCACATTTACCAGGAGGGTACGACAGCTTCAAGTGTTAGCCGATTACTTTACCAGTATTGTGTAAAGATGAGGTTACAGACATATTTCCTATTTGCCTAAAGTTGTGACTGAGTTCCATCAATCTAAGATAATTTAACTTTTTTCTTTTTATTCTCCTCAAATGTTCAAGATTTAAGAAAGGTTGGACAGGCTGGACCCGAGAAGATCCCTTAGCTGTTTTCCCTTTAGGGCAATAGATTTGAGAGTAGTCATGTTTTTTTTAAGGGTATTAAGTTGCAAAGCAGGGCAAGCTGCTAGAAAAACAGACTGTTCCAAGATTGAATATTAGGAACTAGTAGGTTAAGATCTACCAGTGGGATTTAAGGCTTGTTCAGCTAGGCTACCGGTGGAGTTCCTACATCGGCCCTATTGACAGGTGTTCTGAGTAAAGCAATTTATTGAGGTCTTACATGGTCTTATTTCTTATTCCTTTTCAAAATATTGTTGGGATGCTCACACGAGCGATAATTCTCAATTTGGTATGGATTTGTACTTTGCGTAGACCACCTCATTGTGATAACTGCTTTAGTATACTATATGTGATAGTATCTTTCTTCTGGATATTTCTCTTGCCAAGTGGTTTATATTCTCACACCTCCACTCTCTTAGGGCCCAATTCCAATGTTGGATGGACCGGAGTCCGTCCGTCATCGGAGTTGGAACTTGAACTGAATGACCTCCTGTCGTCGGTTCCAGTCCAGGAAGTAGGATTTGACTGCCAATGGGAGCATGAATTCCGAACGGAATGCATGCTCTCATGGTGTAGTTCATCCCTGCACCCGGTGGCAGGTACCTCAAGGTGCCTACCACCGGGTGCAGGGATCAACAGCAGGACACCATATGTGCCCCCTAGGCTGCCATTCGGTGGCCTTGCATCCATGAGGGCACCCAAAGACAGATTCCCAATGCCTTTCTGTGTCAGAAAGGCCAGCACAGAAAGGCAGTGGGAAGCTGCCATCTCTTTCTTGCCGAGAGATTACTGCAGGCTTTCCGAATGGCGGAAGAGCTCTTGAAGAGCGTCGAATGCCATTTGGAAAACCGATTCAGATTCCCTTCCGACCTACCCCATTGAAATGGGTCGGTCGGAAAGGAATCCAAATCGGACAATTCCAAAGCGGTTGGAATGGCTCCGACTGACTGTCTGAGCCGTTCCCAAACGCATCGGAATCGTGCGATAAATGTGTTAGAGAGTTGTTTGTGCATTTGCTTTTTATTCACCATTTTTTTGTTTATAGATAATTCTGTGCTTAGCCTCTGTTGAGTGTAAAGATTTGTCTTAGCAGAACTGACTTCACTGACAATTGTGTAGTAGAGTAGCACCACCTGGCAACAATGATTTGTATTGCTTGAGGAACAATCTGAATCCATCTTGGCGTCTCAGGCTATTTTGCATAAGGAATCTGCAGTAAAATGGGTTCCATCAGAAAGAACGTTTCGGAAGGTAACTATTTTATACATAACTTGTTACGACAAGTGTCCAGGGGGCATGACCGGTACTGTTATTGTCAAGGTAAAGTCATTAAAGCAAGACATATAAGGCAGACATTTTTAACAGCTATTTGTTGTAGAGCAGTCAGCAGTGTGGTGGGGGGTCTAGGTGAGATTTGTTTTTAGGGAATTTGTAATTGGTGTCTGAAATGTTGTTGCACACATCTACGGGCGGAAAGAGTTTAGATAATTGAGATAGTTTGTTAGGTTTGTAGAATGGATTTTCCCCAGTTGACTGTTAATAGGTATTGAATTAAACACATGCACACTTCATTATGAAACTTCCTATTGAACCCCCCAGTTAACAATAGTATGGTCAGTTTAAAGTTGTGGCTTGTGTGAAATTCTCTAAGTCCTCATCTCAATTTGAGAAATCCATTGTTTTCCCATCCAGCAGACCTCTTCCAGTTCTTGCCTGACTAAACAAGTGAGGATCAAAACCTCTAATTCTGTTGGTGACATCAGTACAGCTTACCAGCCGTCAGAGTCTAGAAGCCGACACCTCTCAGTCAGTGAGTATTTCAGCACCTGTCATGTAATTTACTTGTTTATTAGAACAGTTTTTCAACAATGTTTATTTCTGACATGTTCATAGACCTCCAGCTTTTCATTACTGTGAGTCCGACATTTTATAAATAAAACAAGCTATTTTATTTTCAAGCAGAGTGCACTCTAGTGATAGACACTGCTATTGCTCCCGCTCTGCTAATGAACTGTTTTGCTCATCTCTTGGGGATCTCTATTGAAGTCATAAGCATTTAAATAGTTATGCCCATATACAGGAATCTTGGAGCACGTCCTCATAGAGTAACGTCTTAAGTGTAGAAGTTCACCTTTTTTCAGGAAGTCCTGCAGAACGAATAGTCTACAGTGGTGAAATTGTTCAGATTGTACTTAGAAAAGGGTCGAAGTATCCACATGAAGGTATAATTTTTGGAAAATGTTTTACTAAACAGCTGAAATCTCTTTCACTAAAAAAAAAAAAAAAATAACTGCTTTTTGATCTTGTGACCGGACCGCGACCGCAGCAAACGAGTGAGCAGGAGCAGAGCAGGAAGAGCTGTGAGCCGCGCCGAGGGAGGGAGCTTGATTTCTGTCCAGGGAAGACATGGCTTGGCAGTTCGGACTGGACTGTTCCCATGAGGCACAGGGTCAAGACTGATTTGCATATGGCCATGTCTAAACTTGGGTGGCGTGGTGAAGAAAATAACAATGGATTAAACCCAGATCTGTGACTGAGGGTGAATGTTTTGCCAATGTGCAACATTCCGTCCATCACCTTGTGTGTTTTGCTGTTCACCCTATGTGGGAAGAGTATGCCCAGACGTGGGTCCTGTGCTCACTACACCACTAGAGTCAAGTTATCCTAGCTGATGACGGCTTATAGCCAGAAACTGGTCCTAGCATGCTTGATTCCGGTCCAGGGAATACCTGGCTTGGCAGTTCGGGATGGACTGTTCCCATGAGGCACCGGGTCAAGACTGATTTGCATATGGCCATGTCTGAACTGGGGTGGCGTGGTGAGCAATATAACGATGGATTAAACCCATATCTGTGACTGGGGGTGAATTTTTTGCCAATGCGCAACATTCCGTCCATCACCTTGTGTGTTTTGCTGTTCACCCTATGTGGGAAGGGTATGCCCAGATGTGGGTCCCGTGCTCACTACGCCACTGGAGTCAAGCTATCCTGGCTGATGACGGCTGATAGCCATAAATCGGTCCTGGATGCTTGATTCCGGTCCAGGGAAAACATGGCTTGGCAGTTCGGACTGGGCTGTTCCCATGAGGCACAGGGTCAAGACTGATTTGCATATGGCCATGTCTGAACTGGGGTGGCGGGGTGAGCAAAATAACGATGGATTAAACCCAGATCTGTGACTGGGGTGAATCTTTTGCCAATGTGCAACATTCCGTCTATCACCTTGTATGTTTCTAGTAAGGAAAGTCCAACAAAGACTACCAAAAAAGCGCAAAGACGAATGCTGCATCCTCAATGGCTCTCATGCAAACTCAATCACCGACAAGAGTATCTGACCACTGACAAGTCAGAACCAGGCCAGTCAGAGTCCACAAACTCGACGATAAAAAAAGTCTCATTAAGAGATTTCTTCAGGAATTCAGCACCAGCGACAGCCTCAAGGTGAAAATCCAGTCCTTCTATAAACTTCAAGCCCCCCTTTTCACGAACATAGAAGCTGCACCCCATCAAATCCTGGTTCAGCCCACGATTCATGCAGCAGCTGGAGAGCTTGGGAACTCGTCACCAACAAGCCCACCAGCAACAACAGAGTCTTTTCTAGCCAACGCTTTAGATGCTTCAGATGACAGACGTTCACATCATGCTCCTGACCCACAGACTGCTCAAGCTGAACGGGCTTCTCTCGAAGTTATCATCTCCCAAGATGCACCTCTGCCAATTTTACAGCCTGCCCGAACTCGTCAGTTCTCCCCAATTGCACTAAAATTCCCAAACTTAACATTACCGGACAATCAAATCAGGAGCACTAGAGTCCTGTCACCACAGGTTATGACCTATCCACGTGCCCACTTCGGCAATCTCAACCAGTCATACACAGAAAGCTTTCAAAACAATGCTGACCAAGGAGATCAAATGGTCAATCAAGAGTGGCCCAACAAGAACGTAATCCTCACTTCTTTAGATCTATCATTCTTCACCAATGAACCAAACAAGTCTACCGTGCATGGAAAGCCCCCATCAATCGACCTTAATTACCTATTGTCTCAATTACTGCTAACCCAATTACTGCCAACCCTTCAAAACACGGCCGCAGCACTGACCTACCATTCTGATAAGATGGACCTGCAGGTGCACCTTTTAAACACACTAGCGGTATTGATCAAAAACTGGTGGCGCTCAATTCACTCATTATAAAAGCCCAATTCCAAGCCCAATTGGTGGAATCAGTGTTCTGCTGCTCTCCCATAATTGACTCTTTATCTTCGTTACCTCAATTTCTCTCCTCAGTATTAATAGATATCAAGAGGCGACCGGACCCAGGGCTCTATGATTCCCTGCTCCTGGCCACAAGTTCGTTCCAGGACTCTACTCCCACTGAAGCACAACCTCAACTCCTCACCCCGTGGAGCTACAATGCAATGTAATTCACACAGAATCAACTAACCCTCATAAACCACACCATCTGTCAAAACTTGAAAAAAAAAGACAGCGGAAGAGTCTGAATAAACAAATAATGGAAACTAAATGCTCCAGAGTTAGTTACCTCCCAAAGACCAACTCAGAAAATCTAGGGGTAGAGCAAGCCATGCCAGCTACGACAGGAGCAAATCCGAGTCAGCAGCCAGTGGCGCTGAAACCGGTTACCCAGAAAGAACTCGCGTCAGAACAGTCAATTGGTAGGGGCAGTGCAATAACTACGGCCCCCCTGCAGCTACTTATTCAAGCAAAACCCGGTTTTAATCAATCCCCAACAGAGGCGCCAGCACCCAACACTAAGCAACAAGGACCCGTACACCATCTGATGCCACTATCCACAGTGGAGGACTACATCCAGGGTCCACAGTGCACAGCCAAAGAGAGAGCTCACTTGAAATCCTCAAATATATCAAATCGTCACCAGTTGGTGGCCACAAGAAACATCCCCCCCGTTTTACTTCCTATCACCCAATACCGAGAACCGTCCCTAACAACTGCCTGCCACAGTTACAACAATTCTGCCAACTGAAGAAAACCCAAAACAAACAAAGCCGCAACGACCAATGAGGTTTTCACGCATGCAATCAACAGCTCAGACACTAAACTACTGCTAACCCCAGAATACGTCTCAAGAGGTCTTCATGATATCCTCAATCGAGGGAACATCCTCAGGCTCTTTAAATCATTGCCGGACCTAATTACCCTTCAATCGAAAGACATAGTTACGATTGAATTCTTACCAACCACAGGATTCAATAAGAGTGAAGCAATCCAACTCACTTTAGCATCTCCAGCAATTCGAGAATTGGTTCAGTCGAAAACCGAACAATTTAAAAAATGGGCTTAGAAAAATTACAACGCCAAGTGTCCCTCGCTATCCATCAATATTAGTAAACAACCAGGCTCATTCCCTTAGTACAATCTCAGCCCCTTTTTCAGTTCTAAAGTCAGCAAGAAGTCATTTGCCAACAGTAACTCCAGAGCGCATAATCAACCAGCAAATCCCTGAGAGGGTAGATTGGTCATGGTTGCCAGGGGCTCTATCAAGAACACGGAACGATTGAAAAATCACTCTCCAAGGCTTAACAATATGCTCCTGGAACATTAACGGATTTGGGCTGAAAAATCAATTTGCCGCCACCCTCGGTTTCTTAAAGGAACATGATATCATCCTCTTACAGGAAACCTGGGCAGTAGAAACCATCCCCATAGAAGGCTACCTGGAATTTACAACATTCGCCTCAAGACAGTCGAAGTTCGGTAGGCCGAGTGGCGGCCTTTCCATTTATGTATAAACTAAATTATCCCAACGCATTACACAGATACAATTTGAGGAAAACTGGCTCCCTGGCATAGTGTTAAGAAGTTCACCTATTGATTAGCAGCTGCTTCTTCTTAATGTTTACATCTCCCCATCTACCATCGATAAAAAAAACTAAATGGACAATCCAACCAACATAATCTGCAATCTACTAAGTAAGCACGACAGCATACCAACTATAATATCAGGAGTCTTCAACACCAATCTCCATTGCAACCCTTTAGAGGACATAGGGATAAATTCTCCAATGGTTCCCGCACATTTTGCTCCACAGTCTGCTCCTATTGGAAACAGACCATCGAAACTGGGGGAGTACGCTGTTATACAGTGTAGTAAAGGCAGGGCCCTGCTTGCGCATATTGCTATGTTAGCATAGGCTTATTAGAAGTTTAAACGCCATTTTACCTTTTTGTTGCTTTTGCACAAAACATTGCATGTAACTGTTGTTGTAAGTTAGGCTGCATGAATTTCTTCACAGTGAGAATGGCTTGTTTTCAACATCCCTAGACTTGCATCGTGACCTTAATCTGCACAGTGAGTACAGAAGCCTCCAAGGTTACCATAACAATGTTAGCTGTTATTCGGGCTGATCGGCCCACGCTCTAGACACAACACTGCAGCTAACTGAAATTCTGGCGCCTTTAATATTGCACTACATGACTGCATGTATGGTGTCGAACACTTGGAGAAAATCCGTTTTCAGAGAAAGAGAGAGCTTTTGCAGAACCTGATGTGATCCATCTCTACTGATCTTGGAGGTATGGGGTTCCCCATTCAAGCCTAAGAGACCTTCTATTATTATAAAACCTAGTCCTTAGCAAGGGAGGGTGGTACTCGAGGCACTATAGGACCTGTTTCCACTATCATTATAATATATAATTTCTCCTTTTGTGTTTTATGGAATTGTAACAATGCTGATCGTATTATTTTTAATCAGATGCCTACTTATGTTAGCAAAAAAACTGCATCTTAGAGCACGTCGTTAAAATAAACACTTCAAACTTTTCCTTGTCTCTTTTTACTCCCGTTGTGGACTGGTATGAGAATAAAAACGAAGGAGTGTTCTTGATTCTCACCATTCCTGAGAGTAACCTATGTCGCAAGTTCTGGGTTGTCTAATCATTGGTAGCTTTGCTATAGGACGAAGAGCTAATGAGACACTGATGCTAGTCGGTTAGCGGTTCTAGGTACTGAGGTGAGTTTTTTGGTACACCACAATTCACTGAAGTCCTGGGTCTCTGTGCACAGTTCTGTGTATGAGCAGAATCCTCGCAACATGAGACTCTCGAGTAGTGCTTATAACAGTCCACGACGGCCTCACTACTGTTTCCGGTTGATGTTGGTGACGGATTAACCTACCTATATTTACATAGGTTTATTCAAGCTTGATATTTTAACAAAGGTTCTTACTTTGAATTACAACCCGTTTGTGCTACAATTTGTTTGAATGGTCTTTTCTCTACTGTGTCCTTATGGCTGACGTTGAGATTCCACTACATAGTAGGGGGGCAGTCCGCAATCATTTGCAGTCGTATGGCGTCACCTTGGAAGGCATGGCGGTTGTTTTTGTGGTGAGTGCTGAAGCTGCGTACCTATTTGAGCTCTATTCCTCATGGGTTACCTTTCCTGCAGTTAATGCGGCTTCTTGTACGTTTCACGTTTATACTCCCACAGCCGTGCCTATGTACTACACACCATATAGATCACTAGAGATTCCTATTACAGCCTGGCAGCATCAAGTTTGGTTTGATGGCGCCCTTCCCCACTCGGTAACAGCGGTTCTGTTAGGTCCTTTGGCCAAAACAGGGTCGTGGCCCCGGGAATTGACAATCATACGCCGCGTTATGTATAAGTCACTATAGCTGAGTTACGTGTGCTGTACGCCTCCTTATTTGTAGTGCATCAGGCAGTAGTGTAGGATTCACCGTGTTGAATGGGCGTCTTCATACAGACATTTCCCCTGCATGGACCCGTTCAGACGGTCAAACACACTCCTTTTTGGACTTCACTTTAGGGAGCAGAGCGGTACTTCCCTTGATGTAGAGCTACCGCATCGCATCACAAGCCGAGAGCGATCCTCGACCACAAATCATAACACTATCAGCCACTACCCCATGTTATCAGGAACTCGCCCACACTCACTCCGATTGTCAAATAGAAAATCTAGGTGATGTCAGGCGTGCCACACTTTTGTAATAAATATAGAATGTTAGCAATCCAGTTGTTCATTAGAATTCTGTGGAGAGGCACAGGTCAGGGGCACAGAATTGTGTAATTGAGTGCAGGGAGGAGGGTGCAGAGGCATCAAGTTGGCCACACTGGGCAGGCAGGAGGGGCAGTGGCAGCACAGCGAACCATGGAGGGCAGAGGAAAAGGTAGTAGGGGCAACAAACCAACCATGCAGGATAGGCAAGAGAGGCTGTAGCAATATAACAGACCATTGAGTGCAGGAGGAAGAGGCAGTGGCAGTACACCTATTCATACAGACCAGATTCAGGCAGGAGACTTCTTCTGATGTTTTTAAGCCCAAAAATACAGTATTTTTTCTGTTTTGTGCCTAAAATCCCCTCTTTTTCACTATAAGTCCATGGGGAAAATCAATTCCCCTGGTTTGTTTTTCAAAATCACCCTCCAAACCAAGTTCAAAATGTTGGCAAATGTGGTCCATTGGATCACAGAGGGCAGGAGGAATGGGATAATGACATGGACTTGGATAGCAGATCGCAGGAGGGAGATGGGCAGGGGCACCAAACTGACCTTTCTGGGCAGGTGTCCGGGGTTGCAGCAGCACATTACACCACACAGGGCAAGCAGGACAACGGACCATGGAAAGCAATAGGGCCATGCGCATGGACAACAGAAAGCAGAGGGGGAAGAGGCAAGGGCAGCAAGCTTACTATACCAGACAGACAGTAGGGACAGTTGCAGAGTTACAGCATTACAGACCATGGAGGAAAGGGCAGGGGCATGGCAATGGACAGACAAGGTAGGAGGGAGTTGACAGGGGACTGCGCATGGAAAACAGACATCAGGGGGCAGGGCAGGAGCAGCAAACTCCCATGGATGGTAGACAGGATGGGCACTGTATGCACAACATAACATGGAGGGCAATAGTGAGACTATAGTGGCATACACACATGCAATGGGGTAAGGTGGGAGGGGGTTGTGGCAGTACAGAAGATCATGGTGGGCAAGAGGGAGGTGGCAGCAGTATGCACAAAGCAGTATGCACAAAGGACCATGGAGGACAGAGGGGAGGTGTAGAGGCTGGAACTGGAGAGGGCAGGGGAAGGGGCTTCACACCAGAACACACAGGGCAAGCAGAAGAAGCAGTTGCAGCACACCAGAGGAGGACAGAAGAGAATGGCAGCAAAATGGACCATGGAGGACAGGAGGGAGGGGATAGGGGCTTGGAACTCGGACAGGCAGGGTGGAAGTGGTAGGGACATGCCACAGCCATTTGATAATGCTAGGCAGGTGGCAAATCCATGGAACATAGTGGGCAAAAAGGAGGGAGCAATGGTATGCACACAAACATCAGAGAGCGAGGGAAGGAGTGTACGGCCAGCAAGCTAAGCACGAGGGCAATGGTGGGGCGTAGATTTGGACAACTGAGGGCAGGAAGTATGGGCAAGAATATCAAGCTAAACTAAGGACAGTTGCAACACATTGGACCAGGCAGGGCAGGAAGGAGGGTGCCTGGATTTGGACAACAGAGGGTAGGGGCCCTTGCCACTCAAAAACCCAAACCCACCCTAAACCTTAAAATTACCCATGCCACCCAAAAAATTAAAATAGATTTTGGCCATTCATCCTGGGCAGAAGATGAAGCTACAGTAATTCTATCCAATTATTCAAAAAACAAAGCACCAATACTTCTGAATCTTCTTTCTATTGAGTTCAGTGGATAAATGCCTATTTGGGGGTTTGATGTTACATCTACATGGGTGGAGTCGTAACATGCCCAATCAAAAGGCAAGGTTTGGGTTAGTCATCGAGTCATTCGAGTCTGTAGTTTTGCGAAGTCCTGAACTCGTAAAGTGAGTAATTGTCTTGAAAAACCTTTATAGGGGGCCATATATATATATACTTCTAAATATGTTCTCACTGATGTCATTAATGAAAGAAGAGGGATGTACATATTTACATTTTTTTTTAAATGTTGGCAAATCCGCGATTCGCAATTCATTGCGATCAAGTGATCGGCATCAATAACCTTAGAGTACTTGTGGTCCTGTCTTTTTTCAGACCCGCAAAAGTACCATGGTAATAAAAAAACAAAAATCTTGTTCAATTACATTTACAAATACAATTATATATTTTAATTAAGTAGATATTTGATTTGTACCTTTTAAAATTTATAGAAAGTATTTTTTTTTAAATCAACCAGCAAAATAAATTTTAGTATTCTTAGTACTAAAAATAAACTTGTGAAATTAACTTAAAAAACTTAACATTACAGGGACATAATACTTTGAAAATAGATTTTGAAAAACGTTGGAAATTCAATGAAAACACCAAGAAGTTCTGAAACTTTATAGTTAGGAATGCAAAAACCACAATTGATGGACAGAATGCAGAACAATGTCATACATTCACCCCAGTACATAGATCTGGGCCTCAATCCATCGTTTTTTTGCACTCCACACCACCCCAGTTCAGACATGGTCATAAGCAAATCATCCTTGACCCTGTGCATCACAGTCCAGCCCGAACTGCCAAGCCATGTCTTTCCTGGACCGGAATCAAGCATCCTAGGACCGGTTTCTGGCTATCAGCCGTCTTCTGCCAGGATAGCTTGACTCCAGTGGTGTGGAGAGCATGGGACTCACGTCTGAGCATACCCATCCCACTCGGGGTGACAAATGCAAAAACCACAATTGATGGACAGAATGCAGAACAATGTCATACATTCACCCCAGTACATAGATCTGGGCCTAAATCCATCGTTATTTTGCACTCCACACCACCCCAGTTCAGACATGGCCATATGCAAATCAGCCTTGACCCTGTGCCTCACAGTCCAGCCCGAACTGCCAAGCCATGTCTTTCCTGGACTGGAATCAAGCATCCTAGGACCGGTTTCTGGCTATCAGCCGTCTTCAGCCAGGATAGCTTGACTCCAGTGGTGTGGAGAGCATGGGACTCACGTCTGAGCATACCCATCCCACTCGGGGTGACAAATGCAACAAGCATTTGCAATGCAATAGGTCTCGCATTAGGAAAGTTTGAGCTATTGGTATTGTAAATGACAATTTTTGTATGTATGTGTTGGTTTTGAAAATAGCGAAATTAATAGCTTTGTCATTTACAATGCCAATAGCTATAACTTTCGCACATGTCACACCTATAGCATTTGTAATGCAATATGTGTTGTATTTACGTGACTTAGATGTATTGCTATTACAAATAACAATGGCTTTTAATTTGTTTTAATAATGAATACTTAAATAACAGTTATTGTAATTTATAATGGCAATAGCTTAAACTTTTGTAAATAACTTTTGTGAAGATTATGTTCAGTGTATTTTATTGTGACGAAAATCCAAGAACAGAAGTGAAATATTAACTAACATCTTTTTGTGACATTTGTAATAAAGCTTGAAACATTGAGAGAACATATTTGAACCAGTTGTTGAATGGTTGCACAGATTGATGCTGTGGTGGCGCTGAGTGATGCTGTTGTGGCGCTGAGTGATGTTGTGTTGGCGCCGAGTGATGCTGTGGCGTTCAGTGATGCTGTGGTAGCGCATAGTGATGTTGTGGTGCCCCTGAGTGATGCTGTGGTGGTGCTGAGTGATGCTGTGGTGATGCAATAGAGTGAGGGTGATAGATAGATAGATAGATAGATAGAGGGAGGGCTATGAGATAGATAGAGTGAGGGCGATAGATAGATAGAGTGAGGGCGATAGATAGAGTGAGGGCGATAGATAGAGTGAGGGCGATAGAGAGAGTGAGGGCGATAGAGAGAGTGAGGGCGATAGAGAGAGTGAGGGCGATAGAGAGAGTGAGGGCGATAGAGAGAGTGAGGGCGATAGATAGATAGACAGATAGATAGATGGTTGTGTGTGTGGTTGTGTGTGTGTGTTGTGTGTGTTATTCTGCTATGCTATTTTTTGTTATGTTATGTTTAGTTATGCTATGTTTTGTTATGTTATGTTTTGTTGTGTTTGGTATGCTATGCTATGCTATGCTATGTTTTGTTTTGCTATGCTATGTTTTTTTTTGCTATGCTGTGGTTTGTTAAGCTATGCTATGTTATGCTATGTTTTGTTTTGCTATGCTATTTTTTTATGTTATGTTATGCTTTGTTTTTTTATGTTATGCTAGGTTTTGTTTTGTTATGCTATGCTTTGTTGTGTTTTGTTATGCTATGTTTTGTTGTGTTTTGTTATGCTATACTATGTTTTGTTTTGCTATGCTATGTTTTGCTATCCTGGTGTGTGGTTGTGTGTGTGGGGTTGTGTGTGTGTGGTTGTGTGTGTGGGGTTGTGTGTGTAGGGTGGGGTTGTGTGTGTGTGGGTGTGTGTGTGTGTGTGTTTGTGTGGGGTGTGTGGGTGGGGGTGTGTGGGTGGGTGTGTGGGTGTGTGTGTGTGTGTGTGGATGTTTGTGTGGGTGTGTGGTGGTGTGCGTGTGTGGTTGTGTGTGTGTGTGGTTGTGTGTATGTGCGGTTGTGGGTGCTGTTGTGGGTGTCTGTGGATGTGTGGTTGGGTGTGGTTGTGCGTGTGTGGTTGTGGTTGTGTGTGTGTGTGTGTGTGGTTTTGTGTGTGTGTATGGTTTGTGTGTGTGGTTTGTGTGTGTGGTTGTGCGTGTGTGTGGTTGTGCGTGTGTGTTTGGTTGTGTTTGTGTGAGAAAGAGAATGTGCATGGGTGCATGCTTGTGTGTGTGAGAGAGAGAGAGAGAGAGAGATAGCGTGCATGTGTGTGTGAGGGGGAGAGAAAGAGAGCAGAGCCTGCATGTGTGAGTATGCGTGTGTGTGTGTGTGAGTGCGAGAGAGCGTACATGTGTGCCTATGTGTGTGTGAGAAAGATAGTGCGTGCATGTGTGTGTGAGGGGGAGAGGGAGAGAGAGTATGCATGTGTGAGTGCATGCGTGTGTGAGAGGGAGAGAGCTTGTGTGCGTGAAAAAGAGAGAGTTGTACGGAGAGCGGGTATATCCTATCAATGAGAGGAAAGGCGCCCCGCGGCACCGGTTCTCATGCAATATTTTTGTGTTTTAGGTATTTCAAATGCTGTGTTTTTCGGACCTCTGTAATATACACACGAGGGACAAGCGGGAGCATGGAGTAGAGCAGGAAAAGGTGTGAGGGAACGCACACACACCACCCTAGCCTTTCACAAACGCACCCACTGCTGACTCCGCAGCTGCAGGAGAATCATTAACAGGCACCAGCCCTGAGCAGCTGGAATGAATGATGCACCACCACTGCTTGAGACTTGATAGGGAGCAAAGGCCTGCCTGCTGTCAAGCCATGGCCCTATTGAAAGCAGTGAGCACCAATGAATGCTTTACCGTGCATAGCAGAAGGCAAAAGTGCTTCGGCACTGCGCACTGCCACCACTAGGCCACCAGTGCTTGAGGCCAGAAAGGGAGCAAAGGGGTCCTTGTATCATACCACAGTGAAGCTAAAAGCACCAGTGAAGGTCTTACTGTAACTACCCCCACCACGCCACAAGTGCTAGAGGCCTGGCAGGGAGCAAGGGGTCCTTGTATCATAATAAGAGCACCCATGAATGGCTTACCGTGCCTAGCAGGAATAAATGGTACTTCGGCACTACACACCAAAGAAAGAGAGAATGCATGTGTGCGTAAGTGCCTGTGTGTGTGCGCGAGAGAGGAGGGAAGAGAGAAAGAGCGTGTGCGTGGGCGTGTGTATATTAAAAGGTGTTAAAGCGGGCAGTTTCCCTTGGGCTTGTGATTTTGCTTTGGATTGCTTATGGGAGAGGACTCTCACGCCCGCCTTCCCCCCACACTTTGCCTTTCTGCTGACACTTGTGACAAAAAACATTGCTGGACCAGTCTGTGTGAAAATAGCGAAAGATCAGAAGCACGCATAACCATTCACTGAAGGGAACTGCTTGATTACCCACAAACTGCCTGCAGCTTGGTTATAAGGATGGGACAGAAACTTTCTGTGACAGCATCTACAACGCTACGAAGCATCTGCAATGTGAAAATGTCTGGCTCATAGTTGCAAGTGCCACTTAGGTCACTGGTGAATTTTAGGTCTCCATACCCAATCACACGTGCGCTCTGCCACTCAAGCTTGCACTGATCCATCCATCCATCAACTGACTCATTCCTGCATTCATCCACTTACGAACCCACAAAAACACCCTCATATTCTCAAGAAAAATATGCAGGATAAATTAAAATAATAAAAGCAGAAAAAGATCAATGTAGCATATAATTTTGGCAGGCAAGTGCGTACAATAAAAATAGGTACAAAAATATACATAGCATGTCTGGCTGTCTTGGAATAGTATTGTGCTTAGTCTATTGTTTCTATTCTGATCCAAGGTGGCTGACCTCTTGCTTCTGAACATGAATGGAAAATAATGATGCAGCAAGGAAAATATGATTCCCATATGGCAGTCTGATTTCGAAGCAGTGGGCTTATGGGATGCGATGCACTGTAGATTAAATGAATGGCAAGTGAGTCGGTCATTGGTTTTAACACAGTGCAATAATAATCCATCCTCAAAGGTATGTTGGCTTTGCCAATAAATAATTCAGGCCTACTGCTGTTTTCATACCATTTCAGGCACGGGCTCACAGCTGTTATACATTTGCTTTTGTAATTTGCGCACTTGTAATTTTCTCCTCATGTATCTTTACTGTTCCTATTGTGAAGCGCTCTGACGCCCTCGGGTAAAGTCCGCGCTATATAAAAACTATATAAAAACACTAAAGTTAGTCACATGAAATAATAAAAACTCACCGCCGCAGCCCGGCTTGAACAGGAAGCCAGGCAACCTGTGTTGGGACAGGGGCGGGGCCGCAAAACGACAGGAAGCAGACGGGAGCCTACCCCGCGCTCCTGTGCTGAAGCACTCTTGTGCCCGTCAGCCGGAAGATTTGCGTGTCAGCTAGCGGGGCTCGCGTGCTCGTGGAGAGCCCCGCCTGCTGCTGAGAATCACCCGCTGCCTGCAGAGGGAGAGAGGGACACACGAAAAGAACCCGGTGAGTGGGGTGTGAGGGGGGGGGATGTGTGCGCGCGCGCGTATGTGCGAGTGTGTCTGTGTGTGTGTGTGTGTTTGTGCGCGTGTGTGTGTATTTCTGTGTGTGCGCGTGTGCCTGTGTGCCTGTGTGTGCGCGTGTGTGTGTGTGTGTATGTATGCATGCGTGCGTGTGTAAAAAGAGCCCGATGACTGGTGGGGGGATGGAAAGTGAAAGTAACCAGCAGGCTTGCAGTGGAGACAGGCGATGGGTGTGCGCGCGTGTGTTTCAGTCTGTGTGGTGTGGGGGCTGGCTGTGTGCGCACGGGAATATGGGCACGGCGCCGGGCGCGCTCACGAGGAGGAATCTGAGACAATGAGGCGCGTGGGCGATCGCTGTCTCACATTCCCCGGAACACGCCAACAAAAGGTCCTTCGCTACGCTCGACCTAAAAACCACAATTGATGGACAGAATGCAGAACAATGTCATACATTCACCCCAGTATATAGATCTGGGCCTAAATCCATCGTTTTTTTGCACTCCACACCACCCCAGTTCAGACATGGCCATATGCAAATCAGCCTTGACTCTGTGCCTCACAGTCCAGCCCGAACTGCCAAGCCATGTCTTTCCTGGACCGGAATCAAGCATCCTAGGACCGGTTTCTGGCTATCAGCCGTCTTCAGCCAGGATAGCTTGACTCCAGTGGTGTGGAGAGCATGGGACTCACATCTGAGCATACCCATCCCACTCGGGGTGACAAATGCAAAAACCACAATTGATGGACAGAATGCAGAACAATGTCATACATTCACCCCAGTACATAGATCTGGGCCTAAATCCATCATTTTTTTGCACTCCACACCACCCCAGTTCAGACATGGCCATATGCAAATCAGCCTTGACCCTGTGCCTCACTGTCCAGCCCGAACTGCCAAGCCATGTCTTTCCTGGACCGGAATCAAGCATCCTAGGACCGGTTTCTGGCTATCAGCCGTCTTCAGCCTGGATAGCTTGACTCCGGTGGTGTGGAGAGCATGAGACTCACGTCTGAGCATACCCATCCCACTCGGGGTGACAAATGCAAAAACCACAATTGATGGACAGAATGCAGAGCAATGTCATACATTCACCCCAGTATATAGATCTGGGCCTGAATCCATCGTTTTTTTGCACTCCACACCACCCCAGTTCAGACATGGCCATATGCAAATCAGCCTTGACTCTGTGCCTCACAGTCCAGCCCGAACTGCCAAGCCATGTCTTTCCTGGACCGGAATCAAGCATCCTAGGACCGGTTTCTGGCTATCAGCCGTCTTCAGCCAGGATAGCTTGACTCCAGTGGTGTGGAGAGCATGGGACTCACGTCTGAGCATACCCATCCCACTCGGGCTGACAAATGCAAAAACCACAATTGATGGACCGAATGCGGAACAATGTCATACATTCACCCCAGTACATAGATCTGGGCCTAAATCCATCGTTTTTTGCACTCCACACCACCCCAGTTCAGACATGGCCATATGCAAATCAGCCTTGACCCTGTGCCTCACAGTCCAGCCCGAACTGCCAAGCCATGTCTTTCCTGGACCGGAATCAAGCATCCTAGGACCGGTTTCTGGCTATCAGCCGTCTTCAGCCAGGATAGCTTGACTCCAGTGGTGTGGAGAGCATAGGACTAACGTTTGAGCATACCCATCCCACTCGAGGTGACAAATGCAAAAACCACAATTGATGGGCATTTCCATTTCCATTTTTTTGCATTTGTATCGCGCATAATTCACCCGAAGGTCTCTGAGCGCTAGCAGGCAGAAAGGAACCTCCTGTCCATTAGCCCTAGAGGAGCAGGAAGAGCTCACCTGGCTAAAAAATCCAGGTTTTTAGCTGTTTTCGGAACTTCGCATGATCAGGCTCTAGCCTGATATGTGTGGGGAGAGAGTTCCAGGCTTCTGGGGCGGTTTTGCTGAATGCTCTATCGCCATTTCTGACTGTCCGAACTCAAGGTACAGAGAGAAAGGCCTTGCTGGAAGATCGTAGCGATCTGTCTGGTACGTGGGCTTTAAGCTTGTGTTCAAGATAGGAAGGTCCATGACCATTTACAGCTTTATGGACTAGACAGCATAGTTTAAACTTTATGCGTTTTTGTATGGGTAGCCAGTGCAGGGTCTGAAGGCAGGGGGCTGAGGGAAAGCGAGGGGGCAGATTAAGTACTAGCCTAGCGGCAGTGTTCTGGAGGACCTGCAGTCGTTTTAGAAGTGTTGAGTTGATGGCTGAAAAGAGAGCATTTCCATAGTCCAACCTATTAACAATAAGTCCCTGAATTAAGGGCATACGAGCTGAGAGTGGGATCCACTTGAAGATCTTCCTTAAGCTGCACATCAGACCGTAACTGGTACCCACGGTTTTTCTGATGTGCTCAGACATGGTTAGCTTATTGTCGATGATCACTCCAAGATTCCTGACAGAGGGCTTGGGGGTAGAGCAGGGATCGAGGGTATCCGGCCACCAATCGGGCGACCATATTTGTCCTCTTTACCGAACAACATGACCTCAGTCTTTCCTGCGTTCATCATGAGGTAGTTTCTGGTCATTTATTCATATACGTCGACCATACAGTTTTTGAACCTCTTTTTAACGTCGTCAGGGTTCTGATTGATGGTTATAAGGATTTGGGTATCGTCGGCGTAAGATATGGTTCCAAAACCGTGTGCTCTGATGATCTTCGCAAGCGGGGAAACATATAAATTAAAAAGGGTCGGGCTCAGTATGGATCCCTGTGGAACACCCTTGTCATTGTCATAGTAGATGGAAGAGTGCAAGCCTATCTGGGCCCTAGATCTCCAGTTGCCGAGATAGCTTGTCAGCCATCTCAGGGCTGCACCCTCGACACCGACCTCTGCAAGGCGCTCTAACAGAACGCAATGCGAGATGGTGTCGAAGGCCGCAGAAAGGTCCAACAGGATTAATATGGCCGATTGTTTGGAATCCAGGGTCAGTCTAATATTGTCCACGACCTCAAGCAGGGCCGTTTCAGTGCTGTGGGAAACCCTGAAGCCGGACTGGGAAGGGTCGAGGAGTTTGTTAGACTCAATATAGGTAACAAGCTGTTTATTTATTAGGGCCTCCATAATTTTTCCAAATAGTGGGAGAAGGGAGATTGGTCGAGAATTGGCTGGTTGGTCAGGTCGGCTGTTGGCTTTTTTAAAATAGGCCTAATTACTGCTTCCTTCCAGTGGTCAAGGATGTATATGTGACATAGAGATTGATTGAGAATATTGGTTAGGGTAGGGATCAGTGCCAGGGAGATTTTAGATAGAATTTTCAGAGAGGCAGGGTCTCCCGGGACACCAGACTTCCTTTTCAGCAGGGTTTGGTCCACCTCTTTTTCTGAAAAAGGTGAGAACTCTCTTAGCGTGACAATATGATGGTTCGGATTATTGCCACTATTGGTGTCTGGGACCGTGGTCAGATCAGTTGTCGTCATCGGGGGGAAACGTTTATGTATATCGTTGACTTTCTCGTAAAGGTAGGAGGCTACAGATTCTACCCAGTCCTTAGTATCGGGTGGTGACTGCTGGGATCCTGCTGGGTTTGTGAATTCCTTAACAATGTTAAAGAGTTCTCTTTGTGAGTTAGCTGCTGATGCGACCCTGTTGCCTAGGTAGTTTTTTTTTGCCTCAGCTATTTCCTTCATGTACTGCCGATGGGCTGCTTTATAGGTTTCCCTGTCTTGGACGCTCTTTGTGTGACGCCATTTCCTGCCTGCCACCCTGGTGGAGTATTTTATTTGCTTTAGGTTTGGTGTAAACCACGGTGAATTGCTTTTGGGGGACTTGGATGCTCGTGCAGGGGCGATGTCATCTAGAGCAAGAGTGATTGCCGATTTAAGTTTCATGGCAGCTAGGCTAGGATTTGTACTTGTGGAAATGGTAGGAGGAGAAAAGTGGGCGGCAAAGGCGTCCAGGGTGATCTTATTCCATGGCCTGCTCTTTTTCAAGTTGGTCGGGCGAGTTTCCAGGGCAGGTGTGCCATTGATGGTGAATTTAATGATAAAGTGGTCCGACCAAAAGACTGGGTCGGTCTGTGTAATCGCAATCTTTGGGGAGTTGGTACAGACAAAGTCAAGAGTATGGCCATCTATGTGGGTCGGACCCGTTGGAAGTGGGCGTAACTGAAGAGCATCCAGGTTGGTAAGTATGTCTATGGTATGGGGGTCAGTGGCTTGCTCGAGATGGTAATTAACATCTCCTAGCAAGAGAAAGTTTCCTGAGGCAAGAGCATAGGGCGCTATTGCTTCCACTAATTTCTCTGGGAAATGTGCCTTGACCCCGGGGGGGGCCTGTAGATAAGGGCTATCTTCCATGCTTCTTTATTGCCCACAGTCATGGTGGCAATAAGCATCTCGCCCCAACATTCGAGGTAGGAGTCGTTTATGTGAATTTTTATAAATGTCTTATGGATTATAGCCGTTCCACCCCCCTTCTTTTTTCCAGGGCGGTCAAGCCTATGTTTTGTATAGGCAGGGGGCAGAGCTACTGCAATGTCTGGTACGGATGTCTCCTGGAGACAGGTTTCTGTTACGAACAGCGCGTCCGGTTTAACTGAGTCCAGGAGCGCCCAGATTTGTAGCGAATGCTTAGCTATTGATCTTGCATAGCAGTATAGACAGACTAGGTTAGGCTGGTGCTTAGAGGCGAGGTCGGTGTGGCGGTATTTTAATTATTTGGTAGATGTTGATTTTGGTTGAGAGTTAGAGAGCTGGGCTGTAGGGAGGGGTCGCTTAACTGGATTAAGGCTATGTAATTCTGAATTTGTGTACCTGATGATGCCCATGTCGTGGTGCTGTATGAGGTGGGCAGCCTGCCGAGAATGGGGACAGACGGGCAAGGTTCCTGGCGTCTGGAGTCGGACGGGCGCAGACGGGCTTGCCTTTGGCGCGCCGCTGCACGCGTCTGCTCGGCGCACTGGGCTATGTAGGGCCAGTGGGCGGGACCGCAAGCGTGGGGCTGAGGCTTGAACGCTGACCATGCTAATTCCAGGGAAAGCGACACTCCCAAGATGGTGTAGACCCCTCCGCGCAAACGGCACAAGCCGCGACGGAACAGGGGGCACCGCAGCACAGGTAGGCAACAAACAGTTATGACACAGTGCAGCGATTTTAAAAACGTTCGTAATCAACGATGTGCAAAAGTAGCAATTTTAGCAGCAGAACAGTTAGGGATTGTACACCACAGAGTTTAAGAGTTAAAAAGTAGTTTTAAAATATAGCGTGAGCAGCCTTGATCCTCAGGGGTCGGATCAGAGGGATTCTTGCCTGCGCGCGTCCGCGACAGAATGCAGAACAATGTCATACATTCACCCCAGTACATAGATCTGGGCCTAAATCCGTCGTTTTTTTGCACTCCACACCACCCCAGTTCAGACATGGCCATATGCAAATCAGCCATGACCCTGTGCCTCACAGTCCAGCCCGAACTGCCAAGCCATGTCTTTCCTGGACCGGAATCAAGCATCCTAGGACCGGTTTCTGGCTATCAGCCGTCTTCAGCCAGGATAGCTTGACTCCAGTGGTGTGGAGAGCATGGAGCACCCCGCGATTTTTCGATTTTTTTTTTCTTCGCCTTGGGGGTCCCACAGGGACCCCCTGAGCAAGCCTAGGGGGGTCAGGGTGCTTCTACCCTGCCCCCCCTTTTTTGAGTTCTAAAACTTCTCGAGCACGAGCTGCATGCTCATTGGCTTTCAACACTTCAAACCAGGAAGTGTTGGCAGCCATCTTGTGCTCGGTAGACCGAGACACAAGAAAGCAGAAAAACAAACGTGTAGAACACAAAAAGGGGGCAGGGTAGAAGCACCCTGACCCCCTAGGCCTGCTCATGGGGTCTCACAAGGACCTCCAAGGCAAGAAATGTTGGGGGACCAAATTGTGGGGGCATAGTGAAAAATAAGTGTGGGGGGTGCCCAATCCCCCCCCCCCACACTGCCCCGGGGACCGCCGCCCTCCGGGGCAAAGCAACGCAGCCCCCTGGCGCATACTGGAGGCTCCTGGTGGGCTAGTTGCCTCCCAGGGACCCCCAGTATGCAAGGGGAATTAGTTCCCCCTCTGCAAACACGCCCCGGGGCTGCGTTACAGAGAGGTGTAAAAAGGGGCATAGCCTCATTACAACTCTCTGCAATGCAGCCCCTGGCGCATACTGGAGGTACCATGTGGGCTAGTTAGCCCCCAGGGACCCCCAGTATGCAAGGGGAATTAGTTCCCCCTCTGCAAACGCGCCCGTGGACTGCGCTGCAGAGAGGTTTAAAAAAGGGTGTGGTCTCATTACACCTCTCTGCAATGCAGCCCACTGGGGAATACTGGAGGTTCCTGGTGGGCTAGTTGGCCCCCAGGGACCCCCAGTATGCAAGGGGAATTAGTCCCCCCTCTGCAAACGCGTCAGGGGGCTGTGTTGCAGAGAGGTGTACAAACATTTTTTATCAATTTATATTAAAAATATGTAATGTATAACAATTATTACATTAAAAAAATTTAATTTACAAAACCATTGAAATTCACTGAAAAAACCATAGGTTACAGCCATCTTATAGTTAGGAATTAGCATTTAAAAAACCTTTGAAATTCACTGAAAAAACCATAGGTTTCACACACGTTATAGCTAGGAATTAGCATTTTAACCCCTTCCATGCTCATGATGAGCTCAGCTCGTCATGAGGCACAGTGGAGCTGTGCTTATGACGAGCTGAGCTCGTCATGAACAATAGTATTCAAAGGTGGTCAGCACAGGAGGGGAAAAGTCACAGCAGCTAAGGTGTTAAAAACCTTTGAAATTCACTGAAAAAACCATAGGTTTAACACCAGTTATAGTTAGGTGGTCATTTTACTCATACAAAGCCTTTGAAATTCCCCTTTTATAGTTACTTCAGCTAACTATAACTCGCGCGCCCGCAATGCACTGCTGATGATGTCACATATTACATCACTCATGACAAGGTCAGTGACATCACTCATGACATCACTGATGACATCTCAAATGACATCCCTATCCCTATATATGTGTGTGTATTATCTACTGGCGATCACCAGTAGATAGTTATAGTTAGGATCTAGTTTCCATAGGAAAAGCGTTTTTTCTTTTCTCAATAAGTTTCACGCCGGTTGACGAATCTTCGCGAAATTTTCAGAACTCATGGGGCGAACCGGACAGCTCTTGTCCTAAAATGTTTCAGGGTGATTCAGCAAGCGGGGGCCGAGAAAAAAGGGGGGTCCCAAAACGTGTTTTTCCATGTTATTTTCCATAGGAAACTTTACACATGGCTATAGCCCGAACTGCTGAACAGAATTACACCAAATGTGGCAAAAAGGTAGCACTTGTTTCAGAAAGAACTCTTTTTGATAAATGGTGTAAATCTATTCAGTAATTCCTGAAAAATTAAAAAAAAAGAGGTTGTAAAATGAATTTCAAAAAGGAAACTTTAGACACAGCTACAGCTGGAACTGCTGAACGGAATTATACCAAATTTGCCAAAAAGGTAGTGCTTGGTTCAGAAAGCGCCCTTTTTTAAATGGTGTAAATCCGTTCAGTAGTTGCTGAGAAAATCAAAAAATAAAGGTTTTGATATATAGAGGCGCAGTGGATGAGGAGCGTGGCTTGGACCCCGATGAGGACGGTTGCGTGAGCTGAGAGCTCCGCGTCGACCTCACCGCTCATCCTGCATGGAGAGCCAAGCTGGCTCTTCTGTGACCCTGGGGGGGGCACCTCCGGCAGCGGCACCTGCGCAGCAAGTAATTGGGTGCCCTTTTCCTGTCTAAGACCGAGTGGAACGGTGAAACGAAGAGGAGGAAGACCCAGCCTGCAGGGAAGAAAAATGGCGCCCTGCTCCATGGCTCAAGTTCTAGGGAGCGCCGGAGGGAAGGAGTAGTTTGCAGCCCTCGAGGGAAGAGGCTCTTTCCACTTACGAGCGGCGAGTTCCGGGTGCCTGTTGCGGGATCTTGGCCCCCTGTGCATCGTGAGGGGAGTGCGGTGATTGCCGACGGCGCGGCGCCTGGAGGATTGAAGGATTGTCTGGCTGCACTGTCGCAGTGAATTGTGGGTAGAGAAGGAGCAGAGAGGAGTGTGCCTTGCCGGGCGTATCATTGGAGAAGGCGGGCGCGGGTCCCCAATGCCGATGGCCTGTGAGTGGCGACTGTGACTTCTTCAGAGGTGAGACGGGCCTCTGTGCTCAGCCGTAGCGGGTGGACTCAGACGATATCTGTTGGACTGCGAGTAGGAGCCTGGCCCTGCCTGCGGCGAGGCCCTGTTTTATCCTGCGATCTGAGGCAGGCGCCAGTAGCGGGATCCTGGGCATCCCCCCTGAGTGTTGCGAGGAGGGAGCGGTGGCTCCTGGCGGTGTGGCCCAAGAGGGGGTTATTGGAGACACCAGGCCACCAAGGCAAAGTACATTGTCTGCGGCAGAGACAGCAAGGACAATACAGTGCCTGGGGTGTCACCAGAGAGGACATGTGGAGACCCTGGCTTCGGCGACCCGCGGGCAGCGCCAGCACTAGCGTTGCGGGCGAGATGGGCTCTTGCGCTTGACTGTTGAAGGCAGACTTGGCTGCTGCCTCGTTATTGGACCGCGAGTGAGAGTACAGCTCTGCCTGTTGTGGGGGCCCACGCTATCCTCCTAAACTGGGGCAAGCAGAGGAAGCTGTGCCGCGACACTAGGGGATCAAGGGGGTGCTGCCCATAATTTGGCTGGCGAGCAGAGGAGTGAGCTTGCCGGTTCTTCCAGTGTGGGTGGCCCGCTGTGGCAGAACTGTTTGGAGGCTGCGGGCGGACCTCCGAAGCCAGCGGCAGGGGCTGGATGAGGCGCGGCCCCCAGATGGCGGTACGTGAGTAGACTGCAGTGAACTGTGGCACCCTGGACTGAAGGAGTGCCTGGCAGGGTGCTCTGTGGTAATTGCGGGAGCGACAACGCTAGTTGGTGGAAGTGATTGCCCCCTGTGGCTTGCGGCGGCCTCGGGCCCTGGATTGGGATACTCGCTTGGTGGCGGACTGTTGGATCCCCCTCCGGTGGAGACTGGCTCTGTAGGCTGGGGAACCCCGCTGGACTATCTCAGGTGCGGGGGAGATCCTTACAAGGCTGCGGTGGTCCTGCTGAGTTAGATGCATCCTTGCCTGGTGGCTAGGGGTTTCGCCTTAGAGTGGACTGCCCAGTGGGGATGCTTGCAGGAAGTGGAGACTGGTGAGGACATCGCGAGCGTTGTGGACGGCGGGGGCCGACGACTCGGAGAGCCCATATTTCCGACTACCGGGGCGGGTCCCACGTCACCGGATAATAGGAAGTACAGGATGGTGAGACCAGGACTGGGGGGCAAATCATCTGACACCCATGGGGAAGCCATGGAGCCGACAGGGGGGTGCTCCCCTGGAGCCGGAGGATGAGGCGGTGGAGCTGCGGAAGCGAGATGTGGTTAAAACACCCCCAGAAGAGTTGATGCAACAGCAGGTGGATCAGATCCTCAGAGCAATTACGGATACGAAGGAGGCACTCCAACAAGACATTGCTCAAGTGTCGCTAGGACTGTGACCCCTACGGGCAGATCATGTGAAGCTGACCGACCGGGTGAAGCAAGCTGAGGCTACCTTGGAGGTTCAGTAGGCAATGAATGAAGTCACTCGCAGGCTCCAAGTGTTGGAAAAGAGGGCTGAAGATGCCGAAGGGCGTAATAGGCGGAGTAACATCAGGGTAGTGGGCTTTCCGGAAGGAGTGGAAGGGGACAGCATGATAGACTACCTGGAGCAGTGGCTGCGCACTGAGGTTGCCCCTGAGGGACTGACGCCTTTTTACATCTTGGAAAGGGCGCCCACCTGGGAGACCGCCTAGACCTGTGGTGGCCCGTTTGCCTCATTATAAGGACAGGGATCTACTGCTTCATAAAGCACGCACGGCAGGCCCATACTGAGTGGACAATAATAATGTGTCACTGTTCCCGGATTATACTTTTGATGTACAGTGACATCGAGCTTTGTTTCTGGTGCTCAAGAAGGTCCTCTGAGACGAAGGCATTCAATACTCCCTGATGTTCCCGCCTTGCCTGCGAGTGACTTTGGATGTCAAAATGTTCTTCCATAATGACCCCAATGAAGCATGGAGCTGGTTGGAAACCTACGGGCAGGTACGGATGGAGCAGGAGGAGTCGGAGGTCAGACATCACGACGCGTGTACCAGAAGACGGCATCCTGGGACACAGAAACCTTCCCCGACAGACTGAGAAAGAGAGATCGGCGGCCCTACAAGCTGTGACCGAGATCTTGCAAGCGAGCAGCACAACACAGTTGAGAGTAAGGGATGGACTCTGATGGGATGGATGGGGGGGGGGGGGGCTGGTAGTGTCACCCTGCCGTATGTTACTCCAGGGACTGCAGATGAGATCGCTGATGCCTGACTTTATGCACTGTCTCAAGTGACTAGTAAGATGGGTCGATTGGTCCGGGCACTGTTGTCTTTGGGGGAGGTATAGAGGTTTGGTGGGCTTGGGCGAGATGACATATGCCCTGTGCGGTTGGTCGCCTGTCTGGGGGCCCTCCCAGGGATGAGGGGAATTCCTTTTTGTTATAGTGAGTTTGATGTCAGGATGCAGTGAAGTAGCAGGCCAGATCGTCTTGGCGTTAGAGCTCCTCCCTAGTTTCACTCTTAGAGTGAATCCCTTGTAGCTACCAGTAGCTACCAGAGGGACTGTTTGTGGTTAGTTTAGATGGGTACTAGCTGTTCTGGGGAGGGGAGAGGAGGGAGGAACATTTTGAGGTTGTTTTTGGGATTGTTAGACCCACCGGTGTGCCAATGCAGGGAGAGCAGTTGTGGAACAGAGATACTCCGCATTATGGGGATATCACCTGAATTCACATGTATTACATGGAATGTATGGCGAATGCATACGATGTTGAAACGCCACAGGGTCCATGCTTATTTGGTACGTAGAGGGGTACAGATAGCTTTCCTCCAGGAAACCCATATGGATCGAGCTGAAGGTCAGGCTTTGCAGCGCCTGTGGAGGGGGCAGCTGTGTTACACAACGTATTCTGCTTTTGCTAGGGGCGCACTGATTTGGGTGAGGGCGGGGGTTCCCTTCCAGCCGACTCAGCAGATAGCGGATCCTGAGGGAGGTTTGTGACTGTTCAGGGGGGTAAGATGGGAGAGATGGGGCATTGTGCAGTTTGTATGCCCTAATGTGGAACAGATTTTTTTTTGCTTGGTTGTAAGGGAAACTGGCTTCATTCCTGACCTTGGGGGGCGATTCCAACTCGGTCGCATATACTGAGATGGATAGGTCGCATCCACCGCTACCCCAGGCACCCATTCATCAGCTCTCGAAAGAAACTCCGGAGGGATTGGCAGGCGGAGTGGTGGCTGATAGATACGTGGCAGGTTCAGCATATAGGTGAGAGGGACTATTCTTATTATTCTGCTCTGCGTGCGTTGCATGTGCGGCTGGATGCGGTGGTGTGCTCCCCGGACGTCCAGGCGCTGGTCCGCCATAGTGAGTATCTGGCGAGGAAGATCTCGGATCATAATCCACTACTTTTGTTACTGAGGTGGTCTCGGGTATGGCCTGCAATCCCTTCCTGGCGATTGCGCCCAGCGGCTTTGGAGCATCTGGTGTTTCGCACAGATGTCCAAGAGGATATTGAGCATTATTTCCTTGAGAATGAAGGTACGGCGTCGACCGTAGCCCTAGAGTGGGATGTCTTTAAGGTGGTGGTGCGGGGCTTATGTATTGCTAAAACAGCAGGAGTGCAAAGGACGCTCTTGCAAGACATAGAGAGGAAGGAACAGCGGCTGCGTCGTGCAGAGAGGGCCCACTCTGAGGACCCGGGGGCACAGACTGTAGTCTTAACTGCAAGAGAGGGAGTGGCGATGCAGGTAGAAAGGTTGCGCTGCTTTGACCACAAGGAGTATTTAGTGCGGGCACACGCGGAGAGAGATAAGGTGGGTTCCCTCTTGGCGTGGCTGGCCAACCCGGCCCGAGGGGCACGCCCATTCTTGCTTTGACCACTCAAGCGGGCGTACTGGAGTATATCCATCAAGGGATTAACGAGATGTTCTTGACGTACTATGCGGACCTATATGAGAGTAGGTTGCAAGGTGTATGTGACGGATTCGATGACATTTTGGCTACCAGTGCCACGTCTCGAGGACGACCAAAGTAACATGTTAGGACAGAACATTTCAGTGGGGGAAATAAATAGTGCAATAAAACATATGGCGCATAAAAAAAACCTGGGAGCAGGTGGTCTACTGATTGAATTTTACTCTACATATGTCGACATCCTTGCCCCCAAATTGCTGGCGGCCTATCAGGAAGCCTGGGACTTGGGGAGATTGCCATTGTTGTCCCGTTGCTGAAACCGGGTTAGGACTCGTTGTCTAGTTCAGCCTACCGCCCACTATCGATGTTAACAACTGACTACAAGGTTTTGAGTAGGATTCTGGCGACCCGGCTTCTTCCTTATATGACGCAACTAGTCCATTTTGACCAGGCGGGCTTTATTCCAAGGCGCAATACGGCGACTAATGTGTGACGCCTTTTGCGGATTTTGGGCGAGGACCATAGTGAGACTTCTGCTGCGGCGGTTCTCTCAGTTGACATCGAGAAGGTGTTCGACAGCCTAGAGTGGGCATATTTGTATTCAATCCTGCACGAGTTCGGACTGGGGACACCTTTGAAGGGTGGACGGAGCTTCTCTATAGGTCGGCGACAGCTCGGGTGCAGACGGGTGGGACGATCTCATCGGCCTGCCAGTTGGGACGGGGCATGCGACAGGGATGTCCGCTCTCTCCATTGTTATTTGCCCTGGCCATTGAGCCTCAGGCTTCACATACCCGGTTGGGGACGCATTATCCAGATTTGTACCTCAGTGTGGATATGCAGTTTATTTCCCTTTATGTGGATGATTTGTTGATCTTTCTCACGGACACGGATACGGCTTTGGAGGGCGCGCAACACTTGCTACAGGTGTTTGTGCGGTTCTCAGGACTGAGGGTGAACTGGGCAAAGACCTGCTTGTTCCCGGTGGCGGCGGCGACTGTGTTGGAGCCTTCGCAGGTGGCGGGTGCCGATGGGAGCCTCACTGTTTACCTTCTTTAGGAACCAACGGTTATCATACCTTCGAGGCTTTGCTGGAGTTTAATTTGGGCCGGGCCATGCGCGGACTTAGGGACACTTTTGGATTTTGGAGCACATTGCCGCTATCGGTAGCGGGTCAGGTGGCGGTCCTGAAGATGGTGGCGCTCCCGCGCTTATTGTATTATTTTCGGACGCTGCCGGTCTGGGTACCGGGCTCCGTTTCCTGACAGCTCCACTCTATGGCTGTAGGTTTTATCTGGGGGGTTGCAATGGCTACAATGATACACCCGAGAGCTGATGTGGGGCAGGCATTGCCAGACTTCGAATGGTACTATTTAGCAGCGCAATTGCAGTGGCTCACTCAGGCTGTGGCTCGGGCAGTTCCGGGGCCCGGATGGCCCTGAGGGACGATGGATCTCTCACTATCTCTTGTCCTTTATAGTGCTTCAGCAGAAGATTCGTCTTGAACCGTTCACCGCGGAAGAGAGGGCGCTGCGGTTGTGCTGGAATCGTAGCCAACGTCGGGCTGGATTCACTCGCCCGTATGCTCCGGAGATACCTCCGGTGGAGTGATGTGGCTCACTGGTTAGAGACCTCTATGAGAATGAAACCCTGTTGACATTTCAGGCCCTTCAGCATAAATACGATCTTCCGCTTGGGGATTATTTGCTGCATACAGCGCTTATTTCGGTAATACAGCGCTATTGGGGGACGGGTCTGTCTGCACCGCGGGCCTCAACTGTGTGTCAATATGTGGTAATGGTGGCGGGAACTGTTAAGGCTATTACGTGCCTTTTCAGACGTATGTTGATGACTTTAATCGACGTCTTTAGTCTCTATCTGACTAATTCAGCAATTTTTTCTGACGTTTGCCTATTTTTTCCAGTCAAAATGCCGCCTTATTTAATAAGTGCCCGGCCTGTGGTAAAAAGATGGCCAAGTCAAACCCTCATTTGGTCTGTATTGCAGCCCACAAGCCAGACCAATGTTACCACTGCAGAAAGTTTTCCAAGAGAACCCTTAGAGAGAGGGAGAAGATCAAGTTGCATTCTTTACATGAGAGGGGAGAAACAGTGAGTGGCCGAGAAAGCCCTCTTCTCATCTCATTCTAAAGAGCGCAAGGAAAGAGGTGAAAAAAGAAGGCATCGGTCTCCTTCTCTGTCGAGGGACGGATCTTCATTTAAGGTACTCTGTGCTCAGTCGGCATGGAAATTGCCGTCAAGACGTCCGTCGACGTAGAAACATCCCTCGCCGTCGTATCATCCCTCGTCGTCGAGACGTCCATCTTGCCGTTGAGACATGGTGAGAAGAAACAGAGGATGAGGTCTACATCCATGCGTAGGCAGTCCAAGTCTGGCTCGCCTAAGACGGCAAGAGGTCGGGACTCTACGTCAACCCATCGACGCCGAAGTTCGGCGCCGAGAGGCTGTGGACCCACGTCGAGATCGCTGTCGACGGCGGAAGTTCCACTGGCATCGACGTGAAGCCGACCACCAAGGGCTTCGACGCCGAAGAGAACCAGTCACTCGACGTAAAGATCGAAGTCGAGGAGATCACTGTCGAGGAGATCAACGCGAAATCAAGGAAAAGGTCTTCTGGGTCTAGGAGATTGAGATCCAGGTTGACGTTGAGGAGGTCGCCGTCAAGGAGGTCTAAATTGGCTTCTCCTCCAGCAAAGAGACCTAGAGTGCCGTCGAAGGACCGTTCGACATTTGAAGCACCGGTGGTGGCTTCAGGGTGTTCTTCTTCCTCTCCAGGGCTTCAGATCGTACAAGTATCTCCAGATCCCTCCCCAGCACCGTCTTAAGCCCGACTGACCAATATCTCGCCAAGATGGCTAGGAGCTATCAGAGAGTGACCTACCACGGTCTTCTTCAAGGTCAAGGTCACCTTTGATACAGTCGGTGCATTCTTCGAGGAGGCGCGAACAGGCCACTCCGAGAAGGTCCCCATCAGTGAGGAGTAGATCATCACGCTCTCCTAGGAGTAGATCATCACGCCACCGATCTTCTACAAGGCGGAGCCATAGGTCTTCCACAGGGTCGTCGGATTCCAAGGCAGATTATTCTCCGACTCTTTTCTCATCTCCTCATAGCAGAATATCAACCATCGATGATGTTCTGACCTTTAATGAGGTTCTCTGCCGTGGGGCTGCTAAACTCCACATCGAAATGCCGGTCTCTACCACCAAGACATCGGTGATATTTGAAACCCTACACCAAAAGTCCTCCTCGAGACCTTTGCTTCCTCTAGTGCCTGGCCTGCTGGAGCCTGCGTTGCACAAGTTTCTTACTCTAGCAGCAGTGGGGGCTGTTCCATCTCGGATATCAGAGAAATATAAGGCTCCGGATAATGACCAGTTCTTCCTGAGGGCTGACCCTCCACCGGCCTCTGTTATTGTGTCGGCGGCACGAAAGAATCAGGCGGGTCAGCATCATCATCTGTACCCCTGATAAAGACAGTAAGGCTATGGACTCTGTAGGGAACAGAATGTGTACTACCTTGGCTTCCTACATGAAAGTAGCCAGTGCCTCGGCCCTGCTGGGTCGATATGAGCGTTCATTATGGGACTCACTGTCAGGCTTTACAGAGAGGCTTCCTAAAGAGGACAAACAAGACTTTCTTGACATCCTGCATAAAGGTGGCCTAGTAGTCAATCAAGTGATCAGCGCAGCGGCGGATGCGTCAGATCTAGCTGCACATGGCTACTCGCATGGGATCTGTGCCCGACACTCAGCGTGGCTGAGGCTCACAGGACTGAAACCCGAAGCACAGCATCGGATTCTTAACATTCCGTTCAATGTGTCATCAATCTTCGGGTTTCATGCCGATGATGAGATGTCTCGCATGAAAACCGAGCTTGATACGGTTAAAGCTGTGGGTCTTGAAAAAAGGAAGGACTTCAGGCGATGGTACTGTCCTTACAACCGACAACAAAACCAACAGAGGGTTCAAACCCCTCAATGGTCCTCGCAACAAAACCAAGGAAGGTCACGATTCTCCCAGCGTCGTCCTGGTAGAGGAAGAGGTGGCAATTCAAAAGAGTCCACACCTGCTGCCAAGCAACAGCAACAGAAGTGAGCTTTTGCTTCCCCTATCTCCGTTACCCACTCCGGTGGGGGGAAGTGAACGGTTTCATCTATAAGAGTGGACAAAAATCACGCTAGACAGGTGGGTGCTGAATATTTAAAGAATGGGTACACCATCAAATTCAAGTCCCCTCCACCTTCCATTCCTCCTCAAAAGACTGTCACCCATTGTATAAATCTTTTGAGGGAAGAGGTGTCAGCTCTACTCCTAAAGAACGCCATTGAGGAGGTCCCATGGCAACAATGTTGGCAAGGGATCTACTCCCGATATTTTTGGGTCCCAAAGAAATCATCAGACGTCTCAACAGATTCATACTCCTTGAAAATTCCTGAATGCTGGCATTACATCAAATAATACCACTTCTGCATCAGGGGGACTGGATGTGTTCCATAGATCTTCAAGATGCCTATTTCCACATATCAATCTCGCCAAAGCATCAGAAGTTCCTGCGGTTTCGCATCCAATCAAACCACTTCCAATTCACGGTCCTGTCTTTCGGGCTGAAGTCGGCTCCCCGCACTTTCTCAAAGTGCATGGCAGTAGTAGGGCTTTCTTGAGGAAACAGCACATATTCGTCTATCCTTACCTAGACGACTGGCTTCTCAAGAGTGCGTCTCCCACTCTTCTGCAACAACATCTCGAGCAATGTATTCATCAGTTGCATCGGCTCGGGCTACATGTAAACTTCAAGAAGTCCATCCTTAATCCAGCACAGAGGTTACACTATCTAGGCGCAACTCTGGACTTAGTTAACGCAAAAGCGTATCCTTCGGAGGAGAGACTATCAGCCATTCTCCTCAAGTGTCAAACTCTCTTTCTCGTTCCAAACACCAGGCTTCACATGAGAGCAGCAGACTCTGGAGGATCAGTGGTCCCAGATCTCCAATCGCTGGGAGGACAGGTTGTCTATACCTCTGTCAGTCCGACTCTCCATCAGATGGGGGATGCGACGGATTCATCTCCTCGTGGGAGTCCCTTTTCAAGAGGACAGGCCTCAACAGACTGTGGTGACAGATGCGTCCCTTCAGGGATGGGGCGTTCATATGGGATCATTGCAGATCCAAGGAATGTGGTTAGAGAAAGAGCAACTATACCACATAAACATGCTGGAGCTCAGAGCTGAACATCTAGCTCTCAAAGCGTTCTTCCCGTCAATAACAGCGACCTCTCTGCTTGTTCAGACGGACAACACAACAATGATGTACTACCTGAACAAGCAGGGCAGAACAAGATCCAGACCCCTGTCTCTGGAAGCACAGACAATCTGGAAATGGCTTCTGGCACGACATATGAGAATATCTGCAGTCCACTTGCCGGTCGTCCTCAATGTTCAAGCGGACGACCTAAGCAGGCACTTCGCAGAAGCACACGACTGGGTGTTAAAGCAAGAAGTGGTACAAGACATCTTCCACAACTGGGGAACACCAGACATCGATCTTTTTGCAGACGCAGAAAACGCAAAATGCTGCGTCTTCGCCTCCAGGCACCCGCAACCAGGGTATAAGGGGAATGCTCTGTGGCTAGACTGGTCAGAGACATTACTCTACGCTTTTCCACCGATTCCACTCATTCGCTTGGTGATCCGGAAGCTGTACGAGGCTAAGACAGACATGATCCTGGTTGCTCCAGATTGGCCTCGCCAGTGGTGGTATCCAGACCTTCTTCATCTATCCAAAGTACCACACAGGAGGCTGCCATGTCATCCCGATCTGCTGACCAGGGCGAGCAGCAAGGTGTTCCACCCCAACCTGCCGTCCCTAAGGTTAGCAGCATGGCTCCTGAGTTCATCCAATACGGACATTTAGGCCTCTCACAGGACTGCATGCAGGTTTTAAAAGAGGCCAGGATAGCTTCTACAAGGAAGTCTTATGCTTTTAAGTGGAAGCGCTTTTTCATGTGGTGTACTGCTGAAGGTCATGGCCCTATTCGAAGTCAAGAACAGGTACTGTTGCCATACTTACTGTCTTTGGCCAAAGCAGGTTTACAGTATTCCTCCATAAAAGTTCACCTGGCAGCAATAACAGCATAGAAAGTCTCCCACTCAGGCTTCTTTCTTTCAAATGCCAGTTGTTAAGGATTTCCTGGAGGACCTTAAGAAAGTCTATCCTCCTGTTAGGGCCCCTTCTCCTCCCTGGGAGCTAAATTTGGTCCTATTTAAACTTATGGGCTCCCCGTTCCAGCCCATTCATAAGGCTTTCCTGCAACACCTGTCATGGAAGACTGCTTTTCTCTTGGCAATCACTTCTGCGCGCAGGGTAAGCGAGATACAGGCCTTATGCTCTACAGAGCCTTATCTCGTTTTTCATGTGAATAGAGTGGTATTACGTACTCACCCGAGGTTCCTCCCTAAGGTGGTCTTGGATTTTCACATTAACCAGTCAGTCACTCGTCCCACGTTTTTTGCCAATCCAGACACTCCGGCTGAGAGAGCTCTGCACTCTTTGGATTTAAAACGAGTGTTGAAATTCTACCTAGATAAAATATGAGTGTACGAAAGTCTGACTAATTGTTTGTAAATTATGGTCCGTTGAATACAGGTTTCCCTGCCTCTAAAAGGTCCATTTCAAGATGGATAGTGTCATGCATTTTGTTGTCCTATCAGTTGGCACAAAAGCAGGTCCCGGGCAAGCCGATAGCTCATTCTACAAGAGGCAAAGCTGCTACAATAGCAATGCTTAGGAATGTACCAATTCAATAAATTTGTAAGGCAGCCACATGGCGTTCGATTCATACCTTCGCACGCCATTACTGCCTTGATTCTGACACTCAGGCGGATGCTCAGTTTGGTCAAGCATCGCTGAGGAATTTGTTTGGGTAATGTTTGTTGGTGAAATGTTTTGGTAGGCTGGTATTCGCCCGCAGGGTATGTGGATGGGCTTGCTAATCCATTCAGTGCTTATGACTATTGATGAGTATCCCCTGGAAGAGAAGGATAAGTTACTTACCTGTAATCCTAGTTCTCTTCCAGGGGTATACTCATCAAAGTCATAAGCAACCCTCCCTCCTTCCCGGACGAATGCTAGACCTACATATGTACCTGTTACCCATGCTGTGATTACACTGTTATACGCCGTCCAAAAGAACTGACCTAACTGTCACCTGTGGTGCATGATGGGAGCCTGGGGGTTCCTGGAGGTCTTAAAGGCACAGCGCCAATTTTCCAATTGTTTCCTATGCAGCCTGTCTTGGCTAAACCTGCCTCTATGATCCTGCCTGTTTTTACCTTTGAAAATAAATGTTGTGTGTTTCAAAGAAACTCAGGGCAGTTTTCTTTTTTACATATATCACATATGGTTATTTATATGTCTTTATTTGGTCAAATGTAAAAGTTTTACATCGAATAATGGCAGTTTTGGAGCCTAATATGATGTTTTCAGGCTGCATATGTATATGCATATTATCTATATACATGGGTATTTATATGTGTATATATGTAGATATATGCATATTATTGGCTATTGCTCCCGGATCCCGCACGTGGGTGGGACTATTCAGTGCTTATGACTTTGATGAGTACACCCTGGAAGAGAACTAAGATTACAGGTAAGTAACTTATCCTAATCGTATAATAGTACTGGACCCGGGCGCCTGTTTGTTGCATTGGTTCCCGGATACAGCTAAAACTAAAATGACAAGTACATTTATAGATCTGGGCCTCGTATTAGCTAAGAGGGAAATCACTATGCATTGGAAGTCAGCGAGGGGGCCAGGTGTGGGGAGATGGTGGGCGGAACTACTCGTGGACGCGGAGCGAAGGTACGTTTCGGCTACAGCAGGCCCTACGCACTAATAATGACAAGGCACAGGAGGCGGCAAGGGCGTGGGAGGCCTTAGTTGCAGTATTGCAGGCTCCAGAGCCAGGTTCGGAGGAGAGTTCGGACTTGGAGGACCGTCAGGATCCAGCTGGCACTTTAGCACAAGGGGAATGACCCAGGGTGCGATCAATGGGACAAATGGTGAGCTTCAAGGTGTATGTAAGCCCTGTACTGTATTACTGTGATTCATGATTGCCATTGTATTGGATTCTGATGCACATTAACTGCTTAATGACCATGCTCTAGAGGCACACTGATGGAGGGGGCGGGATGTGGGTGGGGGATACATCGAGAAGCGACTAGTGATATACTATATTGTCGTTTATCTGCTTGTTACTGTATTGCTTCTCAATGACGTTGGGTGTTTGAAAATCAATAAAAAATATTTTTTTAAAAATAGAGGCACGGTGGATCTGCGCACCCTCCCGACCACAAGCTTTATCCTAATTGGCTCCAAACCAAGAAGTTTTGGCAGCCATCTTGTAACTCAGTAGAACTGAGTCACAAGAAAAGAGAAAAAGAAACATGAAAAACATGAAAAGGGGGCTGGGTAGAAGCACCCTGACCCCCTAGGCCTGCTCAGGGGGATCCCCCAAGGACCCACAGGTCCCAAAAAAAGTACTAAAAAAAAATCGTCTGAATTCGCGCTGGGTGCACGAATCCGGTTGAGAAAATAAAAACAAATGAAGCGCAGGCTCCAGCGCTGCTTAGTATTGAAGCCCCCGCGTGTGCCAGATCCTGGGGGGGGGGGGAGGGGATGGTGGGGGGGGCACACATACAGGAGCACGCTCGGAAATTCAAGAATCTACAAAAAGTTAAATCTGTGTAAATCAGAGTCGCAACTCTAAGACACGTAGGCTTTTCCATACAGGACGAGCAACCATGAGGCAGATAAGCAGAAAGAAGAGCAGCGAAAAATACAGCGAGAACTTAAATGGAGGACTTCTATTGAAGAGTAAAAAAATGGTGTGCAAAGCTCTTGGTGGTAGCCAGGTAGCATAGTGTAAAACATTTGTAGATTTTGTACTGACATCTAAAGCGACTGACCGCCTATTATATTATGGATGCATTAAGGTGAGGGGCTCTGGCGCTCTCTTGTCTTTCGCGTCCTTCTCTCTCTTATATAGAACTTTCCGAAATAAACAAATCCAAACAAATGTACTTTTGTATGAACTCAATTCGCATCTGGCGAGTTCCGGGAGCTAAAGGTCACTTGGAATTGTTTGCACCCTAAAGGCGTTAGATGGTTGCCTCCCAACCCACTACTGCTTCTGGCCCCAAGGGCTAGAGACACCAAACATCAAGACTGAGCCTGCATTCAGTCTATACCTCCCTGAGTGAATGAGAATACGCCCCACAGCTCGGGCCTGCAGGGAGCGTTAATCTCTGGCCCTTGGTGTGGATTAGGGGAGCAGGCGGACGGGATGGAGAGGCGGCGTGAGCGGGCAGGGCGCTGCGTGAATACAGGTATGGCTGGCCGAGATTAACTTCGGGTTAGTCACGCTGTAGGGGCGGAGCTTACTACACAAAACACGTCGCAGCCTGCTAGACAGAGCTGTCCTGCGGGATTCAGAACAGATGCTTACTGAGCCTCGAGCTAGCTCCTGCCCTGAAACCCCGAGCGCAGCCATTATCCGATGCCTATAGAGCCTGAGTCTTTCTGTGCTTTCCTGAGAGCTGGTGCCCTCTTCCGATCTTACTTTATTTCTCTTTCCTGTGTTGTCCTCCCAAGTACAATCTGGTGCTCCCTGTCTTTTTCATTGCGCTCTCTTCACCCTTCCCGTAGCCTTCTCCTTCTTGTGTTGTTTTCTCTTGTCTGCTCTCCTCTGTGCTGCCTCTCCTTCCTCAACCCTGACCCCGCTGGAGGAGCCTGCAATGCATTGGGGCCACGGTTAGAGGCGAACATGGAGCCGGGGTGCATCGCGGGCCGTGGAGGCTTGGACCGGGAATGCGTAGAGGGGAGGCTGCAAGCTGCCCTGGCTGGTCTGCGTGAGATGCACCTGCTTCGCCACCGTACCACGCATTCGCAGAGCCACCGCCGGAGGAAGATCCTTCTCCTACCTGGCGGCCAAGACATGGAACTCCCTCCCCATCCACCTACGGCTGACCCAGGACCACCTCTCCTTCAGGAAGCAACTCAAGACCTGGCTTTTCGAGCAGTAACGGACCCCTCCCCCCCAGTGCCTTGAGACCCTCCCGGGTGAGTAGCGCGCTATATAAATTTGCTTGATTGATTGATTGATTGCTTCGAAGCCGTCAGCAGGTGCTGGTGACCCGGGCACTGGCGATGGACCCGGTCGCGGGGGCCCCAGTCCAACCGGGGGGCAGCAGCGAGGAAATGAGGCTGGAGTGCACTCTAAGTGCCCTCAGGGAGCATCTGGTGAGTAGCCTGGAGAGGAGGGCTTGGGGCGTACATGCAAAATAGTGTTCGGTCTATGTATATAAAGTAGCAGGATTGTCGATGCGCCAGTAGAAACTATAATAAGGCAGGGGTGGGGGAAATGCCCCATCAGCCTTGATCCTTACTGTTTAGGGTTTTGCGGGCATTTCCCAGTGTGCTGGATGTTTGGAGGCCGGCTTCAGGGCATGGTCAACTGCTGGAGCCGCTGGCCCTTTCTCCCTTTCCCATGTAATTTGGAGGTGGCACACAAGTTGTTGGGGGGGGAGAAATAGAGAGGAAAGAACAGAGGCAGGGTTAGTTTAAGCGTTTATTTTTTTGCCAGCATTGCTTTCCCAGTCGACCACACAACTGTAATCACTCTAGAAACGGCACACGGTACATTACAGAATGAGGGACGAGTACAATCGTGTTTTTGGGGTGTAGGGGGGCTCAGAGGATAACCTAATGCCCCACCTGATTTGTCGGCCCCCTGCGCTTCCCTGTGCTCTAGTACTTCATTCAAGTCAGATTCTAATTTAAGATATCAACTATTGATACGATATGACTATTCAAACTTGAAGAAAAAAATCATTGTATGTAACAAGTTTTCTTTCTGAATTTAGAAAGTGTTGAGTTGTATGGATCGGTTACTATGCATCATTGATTGTAGAGATGTCCTAGTTTCACTGATGACATCATCCATGTGATAATTTCATGCATCTTCTCACAGCCTAATATAACTTTTGATACACCCACTCTAAATTACACACTGCCATTCTCAAAACCATAGACACTCCAACACCAATAACTACCTACCCACTCACTGATTCTTAGGTCTACACACACATCCACCCACTCATACTTACGGTCACTCAGTACAAGACTATCATATGCACTCATACACCTATATAGACACTCACACACCGCCACTCATCCATAGAGGTACTCACCCACCTAGTCAGTCATGCAAATAATTAATCACACTTCCATTTACTCATCTATACAGTTAAACACACACCAGCTCACTTACTCATTCAAATACTAGCACATTCTTACCGTCTTATACAATCACTAATACAAGTACACACTCATCCATATAGCCACTCTCACAATCACACACTCTCACTTATAACCATTTATATACTCTAACACACATATATACTGCCTTTCACATATGTAGTTACTCACACATGTACCACTGAGATATACATTCACTCACTAGAACACCCATACACACACTCACCCACCCATACAGTCCATCACAGATGCATTCTTGAAACCATGTACCCAGTGAATCACCCACTCACACATCAATGCACAGAGTCACACACACCCCACCCACATAAACACTCAGGCACCCATACAGATACTCAGACAACCAATCAATAACTCATTTAGACACTCATGTAGCTTTTCACAAACCCATGCAGCTGCTTACTCACCAACAGACAGACGGATACAGACATTCACACAGTTTAGTCACTAACCCATGCATTCAGTAAGATACGTTTAATCACTCACTTATAGAGTCAGTCACACACTTACTAAATCATTCAATCAGACACTTATACGCCCACTCATTCTTCAATACGCCTTTACCTATATATATTAAACATATTTAAATTTTACAGAAACGCACAGTCACTGGATGATTGATGTCATCAGTGATGTCGCAGTGATGTCATTTGAGATGTCAGCAGTGATGTCACTGACCATGTCATGAGTGATTTAATATGTGGCATCATCAGCAGTGCATTGCAGGGGCGCAAGTTATAGTTAGTTGAACTAACTATAACAGGGGGATTTCAATGGTTTTGCGTCCCTGAAGCGTATGTTTTTTTCAGTAAATATATATATCTCTCTCTATATATATATATATATATATATATATATATATATATATATATATATATATATATATATATATATATATATATATATATATATATCTTTACAATTGCTCCCACGAAGATCCCGGAAAGCAGTAAGTGGCACACCCAAGCTGAAACTGTATCCTTTAATTATTGCAGCAACAGCACTCCCTTCATCTTCCCAACGCATTTCGACAGTTCGTCTTGATCACGGGATTGACAAATACAGGAACTCCTCACTCCCACAGGTGATCTGAAAGAATGCAAAGAAAATGTGCGTCATCGCTGCAATGCATCCTGGGCAAGGTAGTTTCAATTGTCACAATCATAGGGGTCAATATGCTGCAGTCAAATTTTCAAGGGTTCAGCTTGTTCCACCACGGGCCCACAATCATGATGGCCCAGGTAGACCCTCAAACGCGGCATTCCGCGGTGACTCACACCACCCGTCTGAGAATCTGCAGGCGATATGACGTCGTTTTGGAGGTGACGCCCACTTCTACCGGCACAGGGCTGTGCCGCGAAATATGTCTTTACAATTGCTCCCACAAAGACCCCGGAAAGCAGTAAGTGGCACACCCAAGCTGAAACTGTATCCTTTAATTATTGCAGCAACAGCACTCCCTTCATCTTCCCAACGCGTTTCGACAGTTCGTCTTGATCACGGGATTGACAAATACAGGAACTCCTCACTCCCACAGGTGATCTGAAAGAATGCAAAGAAAATGTGTGTCATCGCTGCAATGCATCCTGGGCAAGGTAGTTTCAATTGTCACAATCATAGGGGTCAATATGCGGCAGGCAAATTTTCAAGGGTTCAGCTTGTTCCACCACGGGCCCACAATCATGATGGCCCAGGTAGACCCTCAAACGCGGCATTCCGCAGTGACTCACACCACCCGTCTGAGAATCTGCGGGCGATATGAGGTTGTTTTGGAGGTGACGCCCACTTCTACCGGCACTGGGCTGTGCCGCGAAATATGTCTTTACAATTGCTCCCACGAAGACCCCGGTAAGCAATAAGTGGCACACCCAAGCTGAAACTGTATGCTTTAATTATTGCAGCAACAGCACTCCCTTCATCTTCCCAACGCGTTTCGACAGTTCGTCTTTATCACGGGATTGACAAATACAGGAACTCCTCACTCCCACAGGTGATCTGAAAGAATGCAAAGAAAATGTGCGTCATCGCTGCAATGCATCCTGGGCAAGGTCGTTTCTCCCACACCAAACTTCCAATAAAAGACGGCGCTGACTCCGTGAATCTGAATCCAAACGATTTATTAAGTACTCAGTCTCTGCTTAGACGCGTTTCGGCGGCTTGCTCCCGCCTTGTTCACTACATCTGCATAACATTATGTCATCTGCATAACATTATGTCAGGCTTTATATACACACATACATGTCCTCATGCTTTAATATGCATTAATATCCTTACAGGTTTAGACTAGCGGTTGCTATGGTTAAAAGGTTAAAGCACTCATGGATGGACATAGAAGAGTTCATGACTTGCACATTACATTATCATGGCAGTCTTTTCACACTTTTTCCTGAAAGTTAAAATACACAAAAATTACTGTCTTTCGGATTCGTCCCTAATATTCTGAATGTTATGTATCACATACGCATATTGACAACTGTGACACCCTAGTGAATTAAAATTACATTGACACTATTTACACAAGTCAGACTCTGTGTGTATGTTTCTGTTCATAGCTCAAAGTCGTGTGCGCTAGGTGCTGCTGAGATTGGCCAACAAATTGCAGTATTACCTTTCTGTCTCGTGCTGGCGGGAAAGTGGAGGCAAATGGCGCGGCTGTCTATTTCGAGAATCTGTTAACACGTGTATATATATATATATATATGTGTGACAATCCCTGCTCCCTCTCGCCCGGAGCCCTGTACTGGATACCGCTGCGCAGGAAGAAAAGAGGAGACCTCAGGTGCAGGTGAGCGATAGATTTTATTCCCTCGAGGAAGCGGCACACCACAGCATGACGTTTCGGCCTTCACAGAGGCCTTCATCACATGACGCATGCTAGGGAAGAGGCAATTTTTAAAGTGCTAGTGCTCAGTGAAGTGCAAACACATTGGTAGGTTAAGGTCACATGTCCTGCAGTATCATAGACATAGACGACAGATTGTAAGCAAAACGCATCACGGGATAATCCCTGAATTCGGCCCATATTGCAGAATACAAATACTGGTACTTAAAGTGCAAGTGCTGTATAATCGTTGTAAATAATGCATACTAAGAGTCACTGGAAAATCCAATAAATCAATAGTGCAAATTTGGGCAATAATGCAAACTATTGGGTAAAGTGCAAATAGTGTCATGCGAATAGTTTTTCTAGCAATCGATATATACAATATATACAATACACATCAAGTACGAAGTCATGTATAACATCAAGTTTAAAGGAATGTATATAAAAATATATATATCCATAAATAACGAATCATCAATATATAAATATATATGTAAAAAACATGAATGTACAAGCATATTGCCAATAAATATATATACACCCAATAGACACTATTTACACAGGATGAGACCTCAAGTGAGCCAAAAAGGCATAACTGCATAAATGCATTAATGTCTTAACACCGAGGTCGCAGCACCCTATTCGTATTGCACATACTGATGCTCATGTGTCTATATAAGGCTGGAGGGTCGGAAGGAGAGGAGATGTTAACCCACCGCAAGGTTAGGAGACCATCGCAGCCTCAACTCCCTCATCCTCCAGCTGACACTATGATTCCAGGTTGGACCTCACCTTTACCATAAATGTATCTCGGTGAGTGGTGAGAAGAACAAAAACTGTGTACATGTTTTTTTGTGAAAGTTTTTTTATATATATAGATGTGGATTTTTTGGGCTTTTTTCTCTATAACCTTTACTATCAGTTCTCTCATTTTCGTTAGGTCAAAGTGTTGAGCTCTTGATACATCCTTGTGCAGCCTAAGCCTAGGCTGCACTTCACTCTGAAACCATCCGCACCTCTAGAAATATACTGGTTGGTGAGGGGATACGTTATAGTTCGTGACCAGACAAGTACGATTTAGATACCGCTAGGAGGGTCATAGTCTAATAAGATGGGGAGGGCCACAGGTTTACACGATTATTGGTATTTTTAGAGACACATGTAGAAATCTTCTGTGGAATTCAACCCCCCCGGGGCTCGGCTATCCATATCCAGGATATATCTGGTCTCCAATTTTCTTAGAGCTCCATCTCTGTCACCTCCTCTTTTGAGAGGGCCCACACAGTCTATCGCATAATAACGCAGCAGGAAACTATCATTATTATGGTGTTCTTTAAAGTGGCGAGCCACCGGATATGCTGGATCACTTGTATTGATGGCCCTTATGTGCTGGATTATCCTTTTGTGCACCTGCAGTTTGGTACTACCAACATACCGCAGGGCACACGGACACTCCAGCACATACACCACATATTCACTCTTGCAAGTTAGTTGTTTTTTAATCTTGCGTGCATTGGGGGTGAAAGGGATTGCATATTCCGTTTTATTCAGTCCATGCTGACATGCCTTGCAAGAAGAACACTTCCTGAAGCCCTTACTCTTCCCTAGCCAGTTCTTACTTGAAGGGACTTCTGGGCTGGATTTAACTATGGCATTCTGCATGGAATATGCTCTCCTGTATGTGATAGACGGGGTGTTTGGAATTTTGTCACCTATCACTGGGTCACATTTCACCAATCCCCAGTGCTTGGAGATGATTTTCCCGAGTGCCCCATGTTGCCTGTTGTAGGCCCAAATCAATCTTACTTTTTGGTCCTGGGAGGTGGTGAGCGTATTAGTGACTTTGGGCTGCAAGGCTTGATTACGGGACAGGGCATTAGCTTTAGTTATGGCCCTATCAACTACTGAGGCCTTGTATCCCCTAGCCAAAAATCTCGACCTGCTGGCTTGCTGAGCGAGATAACATTGAGCTTCTGTGCTGCTCAGACGTCTGATACGCAGCATCTCGCCATACGGGATGCTGCGTCTGAGATGAGCAGGATGATGGCTGCTGGCGTGGAGAATTGTGTTCCCAGCCGTTGCCTTGCGGTACAACCTGGTTTCGAGCTTGGTTCCTCCTGGTGTAACTGTCATATCCAGAAAATGCACGTGGTCCCTGCTAATGGTTGAGGTAAACTTTAAGTTGAAATCATTACAATTTATCAAATCAACAAAGTGCTCAGCTTCTAGACGAGTGCCCTTCCAGACTAGGAACACGTTTTCTATATAACGATACCATCTAACAATAGACCGCCTGGCAATGTCAGAGTGTGTACCAAAGAGGACCTGCCTCTCCCAGTAGCCCATGTGAAGGCAGGCATAACTGGGAGAGAAACAGGCCCCCATGGCCACTCCCCTGACTTGTTGATAATATCTATTGTTGAACATAAAGAAATTATGATGTAAACAGAATGAAATCATAGAAAGTAACATGCGGTTATGGTCAGCCATGATGATCGGTCTTAAACCTAAGTAAAACTCAACAGCTCGCAGTCCGTCTTGGTGGTTAATACTAGTGTATAAAGACGTGACGTCTAATGTGATGAGCCATAAATCCGAGTCCCAATCAATGTCCTGTATCTTTCTCACAAAATCATTGGAATCTTGGACAAAGGATGGTAAACTCTGAACAAATTCCTGCAAGAAAGAGTCCACGTAAACAGTTGTTTTTTCTAGTAACCCCCCACAGGCTGCAATAATCGGTCTTCCCGGGGCTTTGTGTGGGTTCTTGTGGATCTTCGGGATTAGGTATAGGACTGGCATGACTGGATTGTTGTTCTTGAGATATTTGAGTTCATCCATGCTCAGTAAGCCAAAAGATCTCCACCCCATGAGCAGCGAGTAGAAATCTTCCTGAGCTTTTTTGATCAATGAGATGTCACTGTGTCTGTAACAGTCCGAATCATTTAATTGAGAGAGGGCTTCTTCCAGGTATAGTTTTCGTGGCCATAAAACTATATTCCCTCCCTTGTCAGACTGTCTAACAATAACATTCTCATTGGCCTGCATCTTTTGGATGAGTCGCATGTATTGGTCATTCTGTGTAAATTTCTTTCGTTTGGAATTGAGCACTTTGGAATGTAGCAACTTGATGTCTTTAACTACAGCATCATGGAAGATGTCGAGGTTATCATAGAGCATGACAGGAGTGTAAGTGGAGCGTGGTTTAAAAGACGTTAACCCTCCCACCCTGTTGGGCTCACATCCAGAGACTTCCTAGGATGATGACTGTTCCAGTCTAAGGGATTCTAGAGCCTCCAAACCAGGCACATCACGAGCTTGGAGCCCATCATTAACTGTTTCAATCCTCGTCGGGGCATTGCAAGTTTTTCCACCTGTAAAATGCTTCTGCAATTTAATCTTGCGGACAAATTTGTATAGGTCAATTCTGGTGTCCGCATAGTTAAAATCGCATGGAGGACAGAATGTAAGGCCTTTTGACAAAATGCGGTGTTCAGCCTCCGACAGGACCATGTCAGTCAGATTAATGATGGAGGGGGCAACGTCCTTTGCTCCTGATTGTAAACTTACTTCCTGTTCCACCTCTTTGTGCTCTTCTTTTTCTTTTTCTGCTGATTTTTTTCTTCCTCTTGATTTGGCCTTATGGCGTTGGTAGCGCTTGGCGTTGCGTCTTTTATTCCTGAGTGCAATTGCGTTCTCAGGGCGAAGGGTCTTGCGCCAATCCTTCCTTATGCAGTCTAGTTCTTCTGCCGGCGTAAGCTTGGTAAACCCCAATTGCCCTCCTGATTGCGCCAAGCTTGAATCTGAGTCGCTGTTCATACTAGAACTGAGGTTGGACTCCGAGGAATCATCCTGCTGGGCTGCTCCATGTGCTTGGTTGGAGCGATTTGCTGCTGCTGCAACTTTTTGTCTTCTTGAAGCTTTGATGGCATCGTATTTCTTGGCAAAAGTGAAAATGCGCCCTTCCGCATAATCTGCCTTGTCGCGTTGAAATTTCCAGGCTTTCCTTTTGCTGATTGCATCTTCTTCTTTTTGTATCCTTGCCATCATATCGCTTCTAAGTTTGGTGCACTCGCTCAAACAATCCGCACTGGCCGCTTCAATGACCTGGTTGAGCTCTTCAATTTTGGCCTGTGTCTTAAGCCGGTCACTCTCCGCATAGCGTACCAGTATTTGGACTAGCTTGCGCGACGACTCCAGGTTACAGTCTGCCCATTCTCGGAGCATTTCCGGGTCTGGGTCCTCGTGGCTGGGGGCCAGCATGACACGCAGACCACGTGGTATTCTGTTAACCTCTAAGTAGCGACTCAGAGAACGGTGCTGCCACCACTTGGAGAGTTCTCTTTTCATTAACTTCTCCAGTTGCTTAAAATTATCCCGAACGCTGCCAATTTCATTAGCTGGTGCATTTGATGCGGATGGTTCAGAGGACCCCCCAGCCGGGGAGTCGTCAAACGCATTTAGCGCCGCCTGTTCCCTTGCTCTTAGTGCGTCAGCCGACATGCCGCTTCCCCGCTAAATGTTGCGCACAATGCGCTCTCACAATTGCTTGGGCGATAACTGACAATGCAAATCACCGTGCAGTCAGGCACACGCTTCTCTTACCGGTGTATTCTATGCCGAGTCGGAACACCGTCACCCAACTTGAAGTAACACACTGAGAGCAGGACGCTCTCCAGGCTCCTCGTCAGGTCCGCGATCAGCTCGGCGTTAACAGCAACCGGGGGCTGGAACAGTTACTCCCTAACGGGAGAAGACACACGACTTCCGGGTCAGCAGAGGTCTTGGCTTCCTGTAGTTCCGCCGCCAGCAAGAGAAGGGGTCATCCAGACACCGGCGAAGCACTCTGCCGGTTTTAACGATATGTGACAATCCCTGCTCCCTCTCGCCCGGAGCCCTGTACTGGATACCGCTGCGCAGGAAGAAAAGAGGAGACCTCAAGTGCAGGTGAGCGATAGATTTTATTCCCTCGAGGAAGCGGCACACCACAGCATGACGTTTCGGCCTTCACAGAGCCCTTGATCACATGACGCATGCTAGGTAAGAGGCAATTTTTAAAGTGCTAGTGCTCAGTGAAGTGCAAACACATTGGTAGGTTAAGGTCACATGTCCTGCAGTATCATAGACATAGACAACAGATTGTAAGCAAAACGCATCACGGGATAATCCCTGAATTCGGCCCATATTGCAGAATACAAATACTGGTACTTAAAGTGCAAGTGCTGTATAATCGTTGTAAACAATGCATACTAAGAGTCACTGGAAAATCCAATAAATCAATAGTGCAAATTTGGGCAATAATGCAAACTATTGGGTAAAGTGCAAATAGTGTCATGCGAATAGTTTTTCTAGCAATCGATATATACAATATATACAATACACATCAAGTACAAAGTCATGTATAACATCAAGTTTAAAGGAATGTATATAAAAATATATATATCCATAAATAACAAATCATCAATATATAAATATATATGTAAAAAACATGAATGTACAAGCATATTGCCAATAAATATATATACACCCAATAGACACTATTTACACAGGATGAGACCTCAAGTGAGCCAAAAAGGCATAACTGCAATGCATCCTGGGCAAGGTCGTTTCTCCCACACCAAACTTCCAATAAAAGACGGCGCTGACTCCGTGAATCTGAATCCAAACGATTTATTAAGTACTCAGTCTCTGCTTAGACGCGTTTCGGCGGCTTGCTCCCGCCTTGTTCACTACATCTGCATAACATTATGTCAGCTGCATAACATTATGTCAGGCTTTATATACACACATACATGTCCTCATGCTTTAATATGCATTAATATCCTTACAGGTTTAGACTAGCGGTTGCTATGGTTAAAAGGTTAAAGCACTCATGGATGGACATAGAAGAGTTCATGACTTGCACATTACATTATCATGGCAGTCTTTTCACACTTTTTCCTGAAAGTTAAAATACACAAAAATTACTGTCTTTCGGATTCGTCCCTAATATTCTGAATGTTATGTATCACATCCGCATATTGACAACTGTGACACCCTAGTGAATTAAAATTACATTGACACTATTTACACAAGTCAGACTCTGTGTGTATGTTTCTGTTCATAGCTCAAAGTCGTGTGCGCTAGGTGCTGCTGAGATTGGCCAACAAATTGCAGTATTACCTTTCTGTCTCGTGCTGGCGGGAAAGTGGAGGCGATGTATTCCGCAAAATATCAGCTCCAATTTCACCTCTTCGGGAGAAAATAAGCACTCACAGGTGGCATTCTTTAGGGATTTTATTCCAAGAACAAAACGCGTTTCGGCGGTCTGTCTTCTTCGGTGTTGCCAGCACACCACAGGCAACCGTCTTTTAATCAGTCACAATGCATGTAACAAAAAGAGGATTGTGTGGACCTGCAAGATAACGTTGTTAAGCACCCGCCATCTTATAGCATGTTGTTTATAAGCAAATGCGTATATGATTACTTTAGTTCACATTACATGGCAATTCATTCATAATTTAAACTGCATAGAATGTGTATTTGATCTATGCATACATTTTAAAATTCTAAAAATTGCAGATCGCAGTTTCTGCATTTTTGTGATAGTTCTCAGAATTCCTCCATTGTATTAAGGCTTTTACAGTTATATATATTTTGTATATATTAAAACCAGAATTGTATTACATTCCTTCATTCATACGTTGCGTGTCCAATACGTGACTCGCTTGCATTTTGTTCATATGAGCAATAAAGCATTGTGTGTTTTCAACCTTTGAGTGTATCAATTGCAAGTTATCATCCTTTTGAAGAATTCAATCTTTATCAAAACAATCGCCACATGTTATGTCATGTTCAAAAACCATCAAGCCGTGTATCTGTTAAGGTCCACTGCCTCCATTGTTCCCTTCAATCATGCAAATTTATAGACATGTTCCAAAATTCATATAGCAAATAATTCCTAGGTAAAACGTTAAGCCTAACGTTACCATAATGTTGCTTCCCATCATCAATGGAAGGCAACCCTTTCTCCTCCTGATACAGAGCGTCTAAAGTGACTGTCAAATTCATTCTTGTTGCATTACGTCACTTTCTATCTACTTCCTACATTCACATAGCATTTAAATATCTTATAGTCTGAACTTATAACCATAAGTCACCCAGTAGTATTTTAACCAGACTTTGTAATTTATGAGGATATTGTTGATACCAAATCTCTTATCTTCCTCAAGAATTTCATGTCTAGTAATCTTATATTGCATATCATGCTCCCAAATGTGATGCTAATTCCTCACTGCTACTTAATCCTTTGGGAAATGTTGTCTGGAGGTTGACAATATAACATGATTCAAGCCTGCACAGTTTTTTTAGCATGTCTCCCCCTCTGATATGATCTGGCACATAATCAGGACTAAAATACTGTAAAACATTCCTATTACTGGAATGCTTCTCGGCATAGTGCCTTGCCACAGGGTAAGATGCATATATTTTGGCTTTCGCCCTGAGATGTTCCAAAATTCTAATTTTCAGGGGATGAATAGTACTGCCAATGTAGCGTAAGCCACATGGACAGACTAAACAATAAGCTGCATGTTAAAAACTTTGTTATTGATCTAGTTAGATTAATATCAGGGATCTTGTATGGCATAACTCTCTTGCTGTTGCTACAGGCTTTGCACCTACCACAAGGATAGAAACCAAACATTTCTTTTAGCGTTCCCTTCACTTGTGGTTCATTTTCTAAGTGACTGTGTACCAAGGTATCTCAAGATCTGGCCTTCTTAAAAGTCACCAGTGGAAATGCTGGTATATCCTCACTGATGACATGGTCTGTTTTCAGAATATGCCAGTTCTTTTTCATGGTACGCTTTAGGAAATTGGCCTCACTTGAGTAAGTGGTTACCATTCTAAATTTCCCTTTATTATGTTGCCTGCTCTCACTTCCTTAATTGAAACATTTTGCAGCAGTTGTTGTCTTGGAATCTTTTTTACTCTTTCAAAGGTGTCGATCATAGCCTCTTACCTCAAAACGTGCCATACTCTCTTTGGCAGCAACTTCAAAATCACATATTCTAGAGCTGTTTCTCTTTATCCTTAGCAACTCTCCATATGGTATACTCTATTTCAATTTTGGAGGGTGATTGCTGGTTGCAAACAGAGTTGAGTTACCCGCTGTTGTCTTGCGGTATAATGCCGTACTAAGTTGGCCTTCAGACAAAAACACCTTCAGGTCCAGATAGCCCACTGCCACTGGACTTACTGTTCTAGAGAAGTGTAATTTGACATTGTTGTCATTTAGCATATCAATGTACTCTAAAGCTGATTCACAAGTGCCCTCCCACACAATGAAACGGTCATCTATATATCGATGCCACACAACAGCACGACCCTTACTTGGACCTCTCTCATAGGTTTTGGACACTTGCTCCTCCCACCAGCCCACGAACAAGTTTGCGTAGCCAGGGGCGAAGCAGGTGCCCATTGCCGTGCCAGAGATCTGTTTAAAGAATCTCTCTCCAAATACAAAGATGTTGTTTGTAAGGCAGAACAGTGTAAATTCAACCAGCATGGTATTATGTTCGGCAAACCGCAATTGTCTCTTATTCAGATAGAATTGCATGGTTTTGAGTCCATCCTCGTGTTTAATACACGTATATAGGCCAGTGCGCTGCTCCCAGTGTAAAAATTTAATTTTCAATATTAAAACCCCAGTGGGTTAGGAGATTGAGATTCTGCTGTCTGCAGCGCCAGTGTCGTTCTGCGCACTACAATCACCAGCAGGCTCTGGGGGAGACAACGCCCACCGGAGCAGGTGAAAAGGATTAAAGACTCTTGCTCCACACAGTGTAATTTACAGCCTCTGAGGAAATGCTCTGGTGAGCATGAAACGCGTCAGGCTTTACTATTGAAAGGACTTTGTCTTCCTCTCTCTGCATTGCAATTCTGCCCATTAAACGATATTGAAAACCTACCTGCTTGTGGGCTCTTCGTGAATGGGACAACTGTTATGTTGGATATGTATATATATATATATCTCAAGTCAAAAGGAAAGCCCAATATGGAAGAGCCATACAGCAGGTAAATAAAGCTTCGATTTCTTTAATGGAGGCTTGTCGAATACAGGAAACAACTCATGCTGCATAAATTATCCTTTCCATCCGACGCGCTTCATGCTTGTTGCAGTATTTCATCAGGGACTCGGGATTTTGCACATGACTGACAGCACTCTATTAAAACACCTGATTGAAATTTAAAGTCTGCCTCAGTGGGCGTCGCTACTCCTGTGGCATCATGGTACTTGTGGTGCTCATTTCTTTCCTCAGTGGGCCGGGTGCCGTCAGCGGTTCGTTTTGACATTGTATTACCCCAGTGGGTTGCTGCTAAAGTCACTTCCATCTACCAGCACTTTAAAACCCCCAAAAATCGCTCCTGCTCCCAACGCGGTTCCGTGGCATACGTCACTGCTGATCCGTGTATCAACAGCAGGGCTCCTCCCCGACCTAGGCTTGGCCGCTATAATCAAGTCAAAAGGAAAGCCCAATATGGAAGAGCCACACAGCAGGTAAATAAAGCTTTGATTTCTTTAATGAAGGCTTGTCGAATACAGGAAAGAACTCATGCTGCATAAATTATCCTTTCCATCCGACGCGTTTCATGCTTGTTGCAGCATTTCATCAGGGACTCGTGATTTTGCACATGACTGACGGCACTCTATTTAAACACCTGATTGAAATTTAAAGTCCGCCTCAGTGGGCGTAAATGTAAATGTAAATGTATAGGCATTTATATAGCGCACTACTTACCCGTAGGGTCCCAAGGCGCTTCGACCGCTGCGAAACCCTTTCTGGCTTCCCTGAGAGATGGTCCCTTAATGGGTATCTCCAGGGTGAGACCAGGCATCCCCGGCAGTCTGGTGGGGCCGTTAGTGAAGATGAGGCAAGCTAATGCCCAGAGTTGCCGAGTGTGATCGCTGATCAGAGTGGGCACCGAGGCGAGAGAATTATCGAGTCCGCTGACCCTGGTCCAGAAACCTGCCGCGCCGGGAATCGAACCCTGGTCCCGGGCCGTCCTCTGCTCTCGGGTCTGCCGCCTCTAACCAGTGAGCCACACTACTTCACTACTCCCGTGGCGGCATGGTACTTGTGGTGCTCATTTCTTTTCTCAGTGGGCCGGGTGCCGTCAGCGGTTCGTTTTGGCATTGTATTACCCCAGTGCGTTGCTGCTAAAGTCACTTCCTCGTACAGGCTCATATTTTCCACTCTGTCTATACATTGAAAGACATTATACACGTTATTTGAAGATTATAGTTCTAAAACATTTTACATGTGTATAAACATTATAATCGCTCAGTTACATGGTTCGTGTCTCATGGCTTTTCCCTGTAATTCTCATGGTGCCAAAGCTCCAGTCAAGCCGTGAATCGGCTGGATCGAAGAGCACCAAAGACCAGAGTGCCCCCAGCATCATGCATGCGCCATCTTAAAATATGCAAAAGTCAATAACTGCATTTTATCGAAAGCTCACATCCTTACATTTCATGAAAAAGTGGTACCGCTTTTAGTTCATACTGCCGTGGATCGGCTTGGGTCCCTTAATCATACATTCCTGACCAATCTTATTTACTCAAATTCATGTTTAACATTTGCATATACTATATGTCTTTTATGTAGCCCTCAATAATGAATCCACATTTATATACAGATCACCCGTCTGTTGGAAGTTTCATTACAGTACAATTAGATATTCAGAAACTAACTCATATACGCTTCACCACTACTGACCCCCAAATGCTGCACTAGTTCTTCCCTGCTGTTTAAACTCGTTGGGGACTTAGTTTGATAGTCCACAATGTACCGCGACTCCAGCCTTCTTAACTTCCTTAATCTGTCACCCCCTCTAATATTTTCCGGTACGTGATCCAACCCATAGAACTGTAGCAAGTTCCTATTGCTATCATGTTTTTCAGCAAAGTGCCTTGCCACTGGATATGCCCCATCTTTTTTAACAATTGCCCTTTGATGCTCTAGGATTCTTATTTTCAATGGACGAAGTCAATTACCAAATTCCTAACCTGTACGACACCCTATGCAGTATACTGTGTAACGTGCCTATGCGGCCTGTGTTACATAGGCAGCACGATACACCCATTGAAAATAAGAATCCTAGAGTATCTGTATATATACACATACAGACTACCTAGTGACAGCCGCCTCTTTATAGTTTGGACCTACTTACCATTGCTAACCATTGCTAATGACATTGGTATCATTTTATGAATCTTCATAGATTTTTCAAAACGAGTTTGCCACTCACTTCAGCCTCTGTGTGCTAAGTTTTGGGGTGATTTGTCAAGCCGGGTTTGAGAAAAAGAGTCCCAAATGTGTTTTCCTCATGCAATTTCCCATTGGGATTTTAGAATTGATTGCAGCTTGAACTGCTGGAATGAGTTACACCAAATTGGGCATAAAGCTAGATCTTAGTCCAGAAAAAGTTTTTGCGTAAATTTGGTGTAAATCAGTTCAGTAGTTTTGGAGTTATTAAAGAAAAAAAGATTGATGTATATCTAGGGACCTGAGTCCTCTGCGGATCCGACAGATCTCCAAATGAGATATGGGTGGCTGCCAGCACTTCAACCAGGAATTGTTGGCAACCATACTGGAACTCAGACTCGGCTGAGTCCCAAGAAAAAACATTAAAAAAAACAAGCATTTGCAATGCAATAGGTCTCGCCTTAGGAAAGTTGGAGCTATTGGTATGGTAAATGACAAATTTTTTATTTGTGTTTTTTTTTTAACTAACGTAATTAATTGCTTTGTCATTTACAATGCCAATAGTTATAACTTTCACAAATGTGACACCTATAGCATTGGTAATGCAACATGTTTTGTATTTACGTGACTTGCTCTTCACCAGCCGACCGTCCAGCGTGGCCTTGAACTGGGCGGGCTCGGGCCTGCTGGCCTCTGCAGTCACAGGGCTGGCCTACGCAGTCACAGGGCTGGCCTCCGCAGTCACGGGGCGGCCCTCCCGCACCCAGTTCCGGAAGCCGCCGTTGAGCACCGACACCTGAAGGCCCGGAACATCCACGAGGCCCGCGGGGCGTAGAAGGAGCCCAAATGGTCGCCGTCGTAGACCACCACGTGCGTGCTGTTGCCACCGCCCAGGCTGCCCACGTAGTCGCCGAACAGCTGCTCGCCGGGCAGCATTACCTCGTAGATGTACTATACCAGTGGTTCCCAACCTTTTTTGACCTGTGGCTCCCTTGACCTAATCAGCAGTTGGCCGTGGCTCCCCACCATTTTTTTTTCCGGTGGGCGATATGTAAGCCCGACCTTGGGAGTACTTCCTGTTGTCTTAAAGTAATTGGGACGCAATGAAGGTATTATAATCATATTTGTAACAAAATAAGAAGAGAACAGTTGTTTAATAAAAACTTGTTAAGGGCCATGTACAGAACTCTTGCATTAGTGCAAAAACTAAATAACATCCTTAATAAAAAGCCTTCAGACAGTGTGCGTGGCACCTGTCATAAAGCAACAATGGGAGCGCAGCAGAACAGCTCTGAGCCACAGATAGACTGGAGTCATGAACAGAGAGCATGTTCATCAAAGTATTGCTGCACGGAGGCGACCCAGGACATGGTGGCCCCTGGATCAGCCACACTCCATGTACCCGTCACCAGTTTCACATGGGAGTGACAAACTCTGCCTGCTTGGGGCCTTTTTCTTAGAGAAAACCCATTTTGTCTCCATGTGTTCGGGAACCACCACCTCCTCCCAGGCCTTCAAAACTGACCTCAAAGTTCTCCTCCTTCAAAGACACCTCCAAATTTAACTCACGCCCTCTCTATTATCTGAAGGAAGACCTTCCAGTACAGAAAATTCTATTCTCCATGATTATATAAGTGCCTTCCCTGTGTATTCTTGTGGTTTGAGTGTTTGCCACTTATTGCAGTATTATCCTTCTACCTGTGTTTTGTACTCGTTTGTAACATGCACACGTCACTTTTCTCTTTTAACACCGTTTGCTACCTTACATTTTGTTTGCTTTAGATACTTGCACAAGTGCCACCATTGCCTACATAACGTTTGTACTTGTGCTTGAGTGTCTGCCATTTATTGCAGTATTATACCTCTACTTGTAGTTTTTACGTTTTTGTAACTTGCACACGTCACTTTTTCCCCCTGTAATGTACCTTTTGCTACCTCTTGTATTTTGTTTGCTCACGATACTGCCTCGTGTAACTTAACGTTTGCTTTTGTAATTTGTTCATTTTTAATTTTCTCCTCATGTATCAGTTCTGTTCCTATTGTGAAGCGCTGTGACACCTTCGGTTAAAGTCTGCGCTATATAAAAACGCATAAAAACAATCAATCAATACATTAAAAAAAACTGTTCCCCTCAGTCTGAGAGGTGATAAACGGCCCCTGCCTTCACACCTCTAAAGCTTACGTTTGTAGAATTACACCCAGCACCCTGCAGAGATGGGCAAGCAGAAGCCTCGATAGGGGAAAAGTATGAGGGACAGGTCTGTCCTACAGTGCTTAGTTCTCCAGGTCAGGGCGGGAGCAGTGAAATAAATCAGAGAGCGTGGGAAGAAGTAAACAGCTGAGGTCAGAGGGTCAAATTACGAGCAGAACAGAAGAGGAACCGTGAGAGGTTAGAGGAGCTGAGCGGCAGGAGGAATCTGTCTCGAGCAGTAGTAGGTAAATAATAGAGGGGCTCGGTGATTCAGGTGAGTTTGAGTATAGAACTCCACCCCGTTCTTTCCATACCTCCCAAAATTCCTCACCAGTCTCAGCGCTTTGCGCCCTTATAGATATGACGCGCTTTATAAAACTAACCTACACGCAAAATCAAACACCGAGGCACTTTCATGTGGAGCCCAGTGAAATTGCACAATTCAAAATAAACAACGTTCCTCCTACGCTCCAAGCTTGCTAAGGCAGTAATGGTGAGCCTACGCAGCGTGCTGGGCAAAACCATTCCGAAGGTGACATTTTAAACCCCCCGCATGTTGGACTGCAATGCATATCACCCACATAATGAGTGCCGTGGCGCCCCTGGCTGCTCATCACGGCGCACCGGGGTGCCACGGCGCACACTTAGGGAACCGCAGTACTATACACACTTAATATGCAGCACTCCAGCCTGACCCTCGAGTTTCTTCAAGTTCCCGCCGGGCCGCCGCACTGCCTGCGACGACCCGGAAGCAGTTGGGCAGCCGGCCAATCGCAGCGCGGCCCCAACCGGAAGTCCCGCCCCCATCACGGCACGAGAGAAAAGCCACTGTCCGAGGAGCCCTCGCTCCTGATCGAGTACCGGTCCCAAGATGGGGGACCGGGTGAAGAGCGGCCGGGCGCATGGGGAAGGCGAGGCTCTCATGTGGTGAGAGAGCCCCGCAAAGCGCTACCGCCGCCCGAGAGCCAGAACCGCCGCCGAGCACCGCCAGAACAGGTGAGTGTGTTGAGGGAGAGGAGGGGTGAGTGGGGGTGGGGTGTGCGCGTGTGTCTGTTGTAGTGTGTCTGTGCGTGCCTGTGTCTGTGCGTGCGTGTGTCTGTCTGTGTGTGTGTCTGTTTAAGGGGGGATGCGTGTGTGTGTGTATGCAGTGTGTGTGTGTGCGCATGCGTGCGTGAGCCTTTCTTTAAGGGGGGTGCGTGTGTGTGTATGCAGTGTGTGTATGTGCGCATGCTTGCGGGAGCCTTTCTGTGCATGGGAATATCAGGCACGGCGACGCGACGTGCGCGCTCACGAGCTACAATCTCCAGGAGGACAAGCTTGTCACAGTCTGCAGTCCACATTCCCCGGAAAGTGGCAACATTAGTTGTCTCCCTAGACAGCAAAGCTTTGCTTTGCTTTCGTGTAGGCGAGACCTAACAAGGGGGCAGGGTAGGGATACCCTGACCCCCAGGCCAGGTGGGGTAAGCCCACAGGGCAATTTATTTTTTTCCTGCGAATCGGTGGAGGATCCACTGCAAAATAAAATTCAAATAAAAGCTTGTCTACCCGCACTTTTTTGCCCCCGTCAGGTCTCGTGAAATATATTAAATAGTATATTATAATATTATAACAGTATTAAAGGAAGGGTGGTGCACATGGCGCCCCTCACCGGCCGAAATCAACCCCGGGGACCCCACCCCTCGGGCCAGGTCGAACTGGAAAAAAGGGGAAGGGGACACACCTCCCCTCCCACTCCTGGGGATCCTAGTGCCGGCTCCAGCTATGTCCAGGCATACCCATCCCGGGGCATAGCGGTTTTCCTGCTCGCACTGGTGCTGGCAGGGAAACCTGTTTGCTCTTGCTTGGTTAGAGCAATTTTAAAGGTCCCGCCAAGCGAGAGCAAATACCAGGTCTGCTTCCAGCGGGTGGGAGCATGAAAAATGATCCTGCCCGCTGGGAGCCGACTTTAAGCAGATGAAAAAAGTGCTCCTCTGCCCGTAGGGAGCATAATTTTTAGCTTCTCCTTATGGGTGAGAGCAATGCTGACCCCAACTGAAGTCAGAGAGACGGCTGAGGCTGTGAGGGCATTTGGGCTCCCCTGAGTGTCCTAACAAAGATGCAATGGGTGCCCAAGGGATGAGGTCACAAGGCCAAAATTGACTCTGCGAGGAGACCCGCGAGCACCCCTTTCCCAATTAATAATTGTATAGGCTCTGGGATATGCGGTCCCCAAGGCTGACCTCGACCTGGAGAGGGGGATGCCTGCCCTCTCCCCATTTGTAATACAGCTGCACCTTGGGAGATGGGATACTTGAGGCCAAAATGCGGTCCGGGGAGGAGAGCTGGAGTGGGTAGCCAACTCCCTAGCATTCACAGCCTAAGGACGTACACAGCAGTGGTTGGATTAAGGTATGGTAATAAAATTTTGCTTTACGTTAAAAAAATCCTAGAAATTCACTGAAAAAACAAAGGTTGCAGGGATGTTCTAGTTAGGTACATATTTTACACATAAAACCTTAGAAAATGCAGAAGTTATGGTTTGAGTTCTCTCAGGTAACTTTAACTCGTGCCCTACGGGAACTATACCTCACGCCCTCACCATTCACTGCTTATTACCCCAGATTCTACATCACTTATGACATCTTCTATGACTTTATTAATAATATCACTGCAACATTTGCTGTAAAATTATTGATGTGAAAACTGTGCATGGCAAAAGAAAACACAACTAAACAAGTTCCTGAAGAAACAGTCTTTCCCGATAGTTACCCTACTGGAAGTCTTTTTGATGATACAGGTAAGATATTTCATGTCCGCCATGGATCTTCAGGATGCGTATTTTCACATACCCATTCATCAGACACAAAAATATCTACAATTCCTGGAACCAGGGCAGCATTATCAATTCAAGGCGATTCCTTTTGGGCTCAAATCAGCCCTTCAAATCTTTACCAAGTGCCTTGCTCCAGTACCTGACTTCCTCAGGTGAGAAGGTCATCATGTGTTTCCATTCCATACCTTAATGGCACAATCAAAGATAGAAACGAGAAGGCCTACAATGGCCTGCATCACTCTATTTATGAAATTTGGTCTTACCTTAAAAACAGAAAAATCTTAATTGGAGCCCCATGCAAAGATTCAGTTGCTGGATGCATCACTCAACATGAAACTGGGAAAAGCCTTTCCATCACTAGAAGGGCAAAAAAGTTGCTAAGTGTAGCAAGGAAATATCTCTACAAAACCGTCAATAACATTAAGGCAGTAAAAACCCTTCTTGGTTTAATGGCATCATGAATAGACCTTGTTCCCTTTTGCCAACTCCACATGAGACCCATTCAACAGGGGCTCGACGGGCAATGGAGGCAAGTCAAAGAATATTGGGAAGATACTGTGTAGGTCATAAAGAGACTAAACATGCATTCCTGTGGTGAATGCTACTAACAAATCTGAATGCAAGACTGTTTTTCCTTCCTGTGCCAAGCAGGGTGATACTTACAAGAGATACATCCATAGATGGGTGGGTAGCTCACCTTCAGGAACTTTGAACCAGTGGCCTATGGTCAGATATAGAGAACACCACACCAATGTGTTAGAACTATGTGCCATATGTCTAGGCTTGCAAGCATTTTCCCCCAGATTAATGTGTCAGCTAGTCCTAGTCAGGATGGACAACAAAACATCCATATTCTCTATAGCCAAGCAAGGAGGAACACAATCCTGATATCCCTGTGAAACACTTTCCAGAACTATCGAGTAATGCTCTCAGCTGGCAAATGTCAGATTGTCAGAAGTGAGAACATGAACAGAAGCAGGTGGATTACGTTTTCGATCAATGGGATCACCCCACAATCGATCTGTTTGCCATTCCGAACAAAAAGAAAAGCCTGTGCTTTGCAAGTGGCGTGCAGGGGAGGAGGGACAATGCTCTTTTGATCAATTGGTCCAAGATATTTGCCTACGCTTTTCCTCTGATCCCCAGGGTGCTGAGGAAAGCGAAGATAGAGCATTGCTCTCGGATCCTTATTGCTTTGGCATGGTCATGCCAGTATGTTTTATACAGTAACCCTGAAGTTGTCAACACGTCCAGCCATTCCTCTAAAACTGCACACTGGGATTCTTAACCAGACATCAAAGAGAGATTATCCATCACAATCCCAAGTCCTTGAACTTGACAGCATGGTATCTGCCCACCTAGATTTTGGCCATTTGGATCTACCACAGGACTGTGGGAATAATTTGACCCAAGCTCAAGCTCTGACAATCACAAAGACCTGCAACATAAAATGGAAGCATTTCTGTATATGGTGCGAGAATAATGGCCATCATCTACTAAGAGTAAAACCTTATTAAATTCTTCCATATTTATAAGTCAAGCGAACAGTGGGTTTAACTACTCTTCAGTCAGAGTTCATCTGGCTGCAGTCTTTAGATTCAAAAGAACTGAATGCTCAAGGTCTTCCCTGTTCTCCCAAATAGTTCTAAAGCAATTAATGAAAGGGCTCATTAGAGCATTTCTACCGCTTCAACATCCACCAGTTCTATTGGACCCTAATACTGCTCAAGTCGATTAATGTTGCCTTCTTTTGAACCTATACATAAGGTACATTTAAAGCTTGTTTCATGAAAAACAGCTCTGTTTCTAGCTTTGATATCTGCTAGGAGAATAGAAGAACTTTGAACATTCACCACCAAGGAACCTTTCCTTAAGTTTGCAAAGGACAAGGTCAATGAAGGACCAACCCCAAATTTACACCAAAGGTTCCTTCTATTTTTCATTTAAATAAACATGGCATTCTTCGATCTATCTTTCCAAATCCATCTACATCAAGAGAAAGATCATTATGTTCATTATACTTATGTAGATGCCTCAGGTTCTACATAGACAAAAGAATGGCCATATGCTCTTCAAGCAAGCTTTTGTCTCTTTTGGACAGCCCAGACCAGGTCATCCCCTATTTAAGTTGGGGATAGGTCTTTTGGCTCTCAGCCTCGGGCCCCCGAAATTTCTGCGCACCGACTCGCACGAAGTGTGCAACCTGTGCTTATCTCCGGAGCACAACGAACAAGACTGTGACGCGTGTAAATCTTTCCGCTTCAAGTAAACGCACCGCGACCATCTGGCTCGACATCGCGACATGAAGAGTCAGAACACCAGCTCCATTCCCGACCTCTACGGAGAAGATTCCGAACAAGAAACCACCTATGCCATAAGGGCTGAAGAAGAACAAGAATACCCTGTCTCCGTCTCAGAGTCCGGCTCTGATGTGGAAGAAGATATTCCGTAAGGTCAGGGAATCGTGAGCAGCTATCCTCCCTTGCCCCAAAGTCCAACTCAGTCGAAGAAAAAGGCTCCGGTACCACCTCTGCCTTCGGGCCATGGTCGGCACCGAGAACATGTTTCCAACGCCCTGCCTTCAGGCTCGGCTCCAAAACATACGTCAAAGCCTTCTGGCTCAGGGTCGAGTCATCCACACTCAGGCACCGAGCCGAAACCTTCGGGGTCGAAGCCAAAACCTGTCTCGGGCCTGCCTCCTTCAGGGCCGAAATAGCCTTCGGATCCGAAATCCTCGGCCCCAAGACACCAGCACCAAAAACTTTGGCGCTGAAACATAAAGATGCTCCAATACCATCGAAGGAGCCCCAATCCAAAAAACTGGACATATTGCGAACAAATTGCCACTCAAATGAAGATCTGACTCAAAGGAAGCCTATCACATTCCTTTAAAGAAGAAACACGTGGGTACTAACCCTTCTCCTCCTCCATCACCTCCTTCCCCAGAAACACAACACTTGTTAATTACCCCTTCAAATTCACCACACCATACACACCTGATGATCAGTATGACTGGGATGGGGATGGGTACAATGATCTTTACTCTACTAAACCTTCTCCACCAGATGACAACGTAGGCTATATAGAACTATTAAGCAGAGCTGCTGATTATCACAGGGTTCAATTACACAAAGAATCTCTAGAGGAGGATTTCCTTTTTGAAACACTTAGCAGTTCTTGAAGATCCACTCAGACACTCCCCATGCTCAAAGGTATGCTAGGACAAGTGGATAACATATTTAAGGATCCTGTGCGGGCACTTATTCTTACCCCTAGGATAGACAAAAAGTATAAATCTGCACCATCAGAACCAATTTACATCAAGGACCAGTTACCCTTAGATTCGTAGTTTCTAATGCCCATAAACGGGCCAATTCTCAAACGCCAGTAGATGCTCCACCTCCGGACAAAGAGTCTAAGTTGATAGATGCCTCTGGGAAAAGAGTAGCCTCCCAAGCTGCAATTTTCTTGCACATTTCTAACACCCAAGCCCTTTTAGCCTGGTACAATAGGGCGCATTGGGACGAAAAGGAGCAATTGCTCTAATTCCTGCCTGATGAGCACAAGTCCAAAGTCCAAGCACCTAGTGCAAGAGGGAAAGCTCATCTCTAACAATTCCATTAGGTGGAGCTGACACTGCGGCTAGAACCGTCAACACTAGCGTTCTACTAAGAAGGCATGCATGGTTAAGAATTTCTGGCTTTAAACCAGAAGTTCAAGCGTCTGTTCTTAACACGCCGTTTGACAAACAACACCTCTTTGGTCCTGTTGCAGACACGTCCTTAGAAAAGATGGAAAAGGACACAGATGTGGCAAAATCTATGGGAGCCCTACAGTCCCCTTCTGACCGCTGTTCCTTTCGACGCTCCTTCTATCGTGGGGGTACAGGAATACCTCCTCAGACACTGCCTCTACACCGTACAAGGGCAACACTCAGCCCTCTGCTTCCAAGGTTTTCTTCAGAGGGGGCTACAGAGGCAACATTGGCAAAAGCAGAGGTTCCAACACACGCATCTCTCCCTCCAGTACCAAGCAGTGACTTACCTACACCCCCCCCCCAATCATTTAACATCTGTTGGGCGTCTTTCACAATTCCTACCCATCTGACAATCAATAACTACAGACAAATGGGTGCTCGGAATTATCCGTTCTGGTTATTGACTGGAGCTTACTAACAATTTATTAATTTATTTTTAAAGTTGTGTGTAGCGCGAACATGACCCAGGTGGGTATCAGAGCGCTTTACATACGGTATAGGTAGACAAAGGGAAACAGCTAGGGGAGAGAAATCATGGAAACAGTAGGACAACATACAAAAGGGATTTAGTGGAATCAACAATGTGAGTTGTGCAGTTGAGGGCAGTGAGGTTACAGAGTAATTTCACCACAGTGGGGGTTTGCCTAGCGGGTGCAATGAGGAGGAATTCCGTCTTGAGGACGCTTAATGTGAGATGGTTGGAGGTTAGCCAGTTGAGGGTTTTGAGAAGGGTTCCGTTGAGAGAATTGATGTCTTCGGGGGAGGAGATTTTCATGTAGACTTGGGTGTTGTGCGCATACATGTGATATTGGATGTTGGAGGCTTTAAGAATTACAGTCGGTGGTTCGGGGAAAAGATTGAAGAGTGAGGATCCTTGGGGAACACCAAGTATGCAGGGACACGGGTTGGAGAGAGACTGGTTGGATTTGACTCTTTGTGTTCTGTTGTTGAAGAAAGAGGGAAACCATTTAACGACCGTGCCTGAGAGCCCCATCCTGCGTTCTGAGAGGAAGAGTAGATTGTCATGTTTGACAGTGTCAAATGCCGATGAGAGGATGAGCAGAATCAAAAGGCTGGCTTCGTTTTGGTCAAGCAAAGTGAGAGCGCCGTCCACAATGTGAGTGATGGTCGTTTCTGAGCTGTGGCCAATGCGGAAGCCCGATTGGAATAGGTTGAGAAGCTGGAATTGCTCAATGCGTTTACGTAGTTGTTCATGAATACATTTCTCCAGAAGTTTTGCCAGGGTGGGTATGTTTGTGATTGGGCGGTAGTTAATCAGGTCAACGGGGTCAGCCGAGGGTTTTTTGAGAATAGGGAGCACTAGGCCCGCCTTCAGGCAGTCCGGGATCTCACCTTGGAAAAGTGAGGCGTTGATGATCTTGGACCAGAGTGGTGCTATTATTTCTTTACAGAAGTTGGGGGAAGGGGGGTCATTAAAGTGATTAGAGGGTTTAAGGATAGAGAGAATATTGAGGATGGTAATGTCATTGAGGGGAGTGAATTGACTCCAGAAAGCATTGTTTTTGAGGAAGAGACCCTGAGGCGAGGGCAGGGGGCAGGAGACAGAGGAGTCAGGAGAGGGCGGGAGAGTGAGTGCAGCAGACCTTAGATCTGATTTTATTTTATTTGTCTTTTCGAGGAAGAATTCATCGCAGTTTGTTTGCGGGGGAGCGGGGTGCTGAGATTGGGTAAAGGTGTTGTTGGATTGTGATTTAATGGGCTCACAAGGTCGTTTCGGGCGATTTTTGGCTTTGTCAAGTTGGTATTTGAAGAAGTTGGCTTTCACCGTTCTAAAGAGTTTGTTGTATCTACTTGTGACCAATGCACTAGAAGGGGTTTAGGAGGAAACAAGCGCTGGACCACTAAAGGTTCTTCATAGATGCTTCTTTATTTCTTTTATAACTATAACCAAAATGTCTTAACACCCTTCTTCTGGGTGATTGGCCAGTGTCAACCAAACGATAAGACAAAGAAAAGATGGAGGGTGGCGTAGGCAGTTGTCCTTCCTGGCCTTTGCTGACTTCAGGCGCTCTCGTCGGGACATCTGGGGAACTCTCCACCGAGAACGAAAAGAGAAGAACCAAACCCCAGGATTACTGCTATGTTTCTGGAATCCAAATGTGAAGGAGGAGGGAGGAGAGTGAGGGGATCACCAGGGACCGTCACCGGCGTTTTGGTACAACAGAATCAGGTAGCGGGATGGTGAGGCGATAGACGCGTGCTTCGGGAACTTGAAGAAACGAAAAACCGCCACACACAACCCGTCCCGTGACCACCCTCACCCACCCCGTCCCACCCTGTGAGAATGCAAGTGTACGGAATTGGTCCCGTACCTTGTTTAGCCACACTTCTCCTGAAGTGCGGCGGGGCGGCTTGTGTTGTCGGTGGCCTCCAGGCTTGTTGACTTCGCTGGGCTGACCGTCTTCTACGTGCTCCTTCTTCCTGGGCTCGCTGTCAGGAATGCGGCTCTGCTCCGGCGCCTCTGTTCCCGGTCCTCCTCCGGCTTTCGCGCCGCCTTCTTCCTGCTGGTGAAGTTTGTACGCCTCCTCCGATCCGGATTGGTTAAGCGGCGGTGACGTCATGGGCGAGGTTTCCTCCTCCGGGAAGGCCCAGGCGGTGTTAAAGGGGCAGTAGGCATCCTGTTCGCGGGGCGGAAAGGAACAGCTGTTAAAGTCCTCGCCCGCTCCTGTTCCGGACAGCCAGGATCCCCGTGACACTACTTCTTTGGAATCTTAGGGTTTTTAGAAGATCCGTGGAGGGAGTGGATCTCCACTTCCGTTCAGCTAGTCTAAGACTGCGCCTGTCTCCATTTAGTCTGTTAAACCACGGTTTGTAGTCTTTTATGGGAATTCTTTTAAATTGAAGGGGGGGCCGTATCATTCAAGGCAGAGAGCATGGTGTTGTTATAGTGGTCGTTGAGGTCGTGAAAGTCAATCATGTTAGACGGTGGCGGAAGGGAAAGATTGCATCGCTCTATGAGCTCATCAACTCTTGTGTTATGGAGCGTTCTTTTCCAGTGTTTTAGTTTAAGTGGTTGAGCAGTTTTGTGGTTCCAACTTTCAAGTATCAGGACATTGATAAAATGATGGACAGACCAGTCACAGAGGAGAATGGGTTTGAGATGAATGGAGTTGGGGTTGGAGATGATGAAACCCAGTGTTGAGCCTGGGTTATGTGTGAGGCTGTCACAGAATTAGGTCAGAGTTAGGACGTTTTTGGAGGTTGTAACCTCCTGATCGTGCAGGTCATTCCAGTGGAGATTAAAGTCCCCAAGGAATCTGGGGGGAGTGTCAGCCCAGGTTGGGGGATATGCTTTCCATAACTTGTTCGATTAGATGGAGGTTATCACCTGGGAGGTGGTAGAAGATGTGAAGGCTGCATAAGGGTCTGTGTGTGCTAGTGATATCTATGCATAGGTATTCACAGGAGGAGAGATTAGCTGAAGGGGACTGTTTTGCTGTGAGAGAGTTGTGGAAGAGACAGGCTATGCCACCTCCCAATTTCTTAACTCGGTCGAGTCTGAAAATGTTGTGACTAGGAGGGACTAATAGGTCAAGGATAGGGCCAGAGGAGTCATTGAGCCAGGTTTCTGTGAGGATAAGGAGGTCCAGATCTTGGGCAAGGATGAGATCAGCAAGGTCTCTGGCATGTTTCACCGCTGATCTGCAGTTAAGTAGCATGCTTTTGAGGGGTGATTTGTGCAGGTTATCTGTGGGAGCGGGTTGTGTAGTGGGGATCTGCAAGAGGTTATTGATGTTTATGGAATTGGCGAGGAGTCTGGGCGCTCTGTGGGGTTTGGGTGTGATGGTTTGGATGGGTTCCGCAATACCATGATTAGGGAGTGTCGAGTAAGTTGCAATTAGTGGGGCTGTCTAAGAGCATATAGCAGGGACTGAGATGTCCAAAGGAGGAGAGGAGTACTCAAGGAGGAGGGAGATAATATCACGTTCTGAGTATGGAGAGGAGTACTCCAGGAGGAGGGAGAGAATATCAGGTTCTGAATATGGATTTAAGGATCTGGCTGGTCTAGACGGGGTGTTATAGTAGGGAGTGGTATTCTAATTTCGGGCAGTGGGTTTTGGGAGGATCATATGTGGGATCTCATGTGTTGTCATGGTGGAAGAGAGATGGGGGATCTCAAGTGTGGACATGTTGGGAGAGAGATCAAGGGCTAGCTCTTCAGTGGCCTTAATGAGTTTAAGGATGACAGTTTTGAGAGTTATGAGTTCATGATTTATTTTCTTGAGCTTAGAAGCAGGATCAGAGTGTGTATTATGGGTCACGTAGAGGGGAGTAGGAGGGTTGGTCAATGTCGAGTGCGTAGGGGAGTTCAGGACAGGTGAACGGGAGGAGTGGGGAAAGTCCACAAATGTAGAGTTCCCTCTCCTAAGTACTGGCGCGTGAGGCGAGTGGGCGATGTAAGGGAGGTTAGGGGAAGGAAGGCCGAATTAGTTCCTTTTGGAAAGTGGGCAAGTCCGCTGTCCAGGATGTGTTGACGAGTTGGTCAGAGCAGGGGATCACAAATGCACCGTGATTATTGGCCAAAGTCTGGTCAGGTCGTGGCACGGTGGGTGAGTTAGGGGAGCCTGGGGTTGGAGGAGCTATGGTCCAGTGTGTGTTGATCAGGGTAGGTGAGGCAGTCTTCAGGCTGTGGTCCGTTAAAGAGGGATCAGGGACCTCCTGAGATGGGGTAAGGGAAGGTTTGTACCTGGATTGAGTAGGGGAGTCGCTAGAGACCAGACATCTTTTAAAGAGTGCAAACCTGTCATCAAAGATGTCCAGGCTGTGATCGGTGGCCTGAATGAGTATATTCCCATTGTTGTAGATGGATATAGTGTCATTTGCTCGAAACATAGGAGGCTTTGTGACTGAAAGTTGTAGACTGTGAGGGAATTTTTTTAGTTGAAGTGATTCTGAGTAGGGAGTGGAACGTAGATCTCCACTGTGCTCTTCTTTTAGTGTAGAAGATCAGGTCGCTCGTAATGGTAACTTTTTTTGGGCAGAGGTAGGGGTCAGAGATAAGGGTTTCTGGATTGGCTTTGAGGAGTCTGTTTCAGAGTTTTAGTTGCATTTTTGGAGAGGTTGACCGGATAGTTATTTGTGTAGCTGTTAGATCCAACAGAGTGATCCTCCCTGAGGGTATGACTAGAGGGTGCACCCCACTTTATGCGCGGTCAGATTAGCTAGGTCAAGTACAGAGGTATCGCATGGACGTGACCTGGTGTTGACATCATGTTGAAACATATGTCCTGTGTTAGAACCGTAAATAAATGATAGGTTGGGGCAGTTACAAGATGGCTGCTATTATGTGGTATTCCTTGTGCTGGGGGGCATAGTTTAATAGTAGCGAGCTGTTACAGGATGGCTGCCTCTATGTTGGGCGCCGTTACAAGATGGCTGCCACCTTGCAGGAGTTTACAGTGGTCTTTTAATTTGTGTCGGTTAGTCCTTTTTTACTTTTGATTTAATTTGTAAATTTATAGGTTTAGCCATTATGAAGGTTGCCACAAGCCCTTTTATGTTACATAGAAAGAACAAAGTCATTTAGTAAAACTAAACAAATTTTTCTTGCTTTTGCCCCACCTCACATGGCAATCCTATATCCATGTCATGTATTGCCAGATGGATTGTTAAATGCATTCAAACATGTTATGCAAAAGCAAAGAGAACTTTAACAATACCTTCTAGAGCGCATTCCACTTGCAAAATAGGGGCAACTATGGCTTTCATACGAAACATCCCCATAGTTGACATTTTTAAGGCAGCAACATGGTCTAAACCACACACATTCACCAAGCACTTTTGTGTAGATGTGTTAGCTAGACAACAAGCTAATGTGGGCCAGGCAGTACTTAGAACACTCTTTCTGACAACTGTGACAGCTTTAATTTAGCCACTGCTTTGGGAGGATACTGCTGTATAGTCTATGCAAAGCATGTGCTCTACAGCCCACATGCCTCGAACAGATAATGTTACTTAACCAGTAAGAATCTATTCTTGGCAAGTAGAGCTGTAGATTCACATGCGCCCACCTACCTCCCTGGGTACCTATACCTGTTGCAGTTCTCTCTTACTCTATATACATATGCATGGACATTTCTATTCTTTACTTACTAACTCCATTCTCACCCTCTGCGGGGAAATTTAACAATGGAGTCGATGGCCATGCACACTATCAACGAAAGGAAAAGTCACCTACCTCGTGACTGGAAAGATTTCTTCAATGAAAAACAACTTGCAAACATCGAGACCCAACACTAGATGGCAGGAGTATGCAAAGCATGTGAAACTACAGCTCTACATGCCAAGAACAGATGCTTACTGGGTAAGTAACATTATCCTACCTCATTGCAATGACTTCGCTGAGGAGAGTGTGTGAGCTACAGACACTAACCACAAAGAACTTTGTTTCCAGCTTCACAAAGACAAAGTGGCTCTTCGTATCTACCCTAAATTTCTACCTAAAGTAGTTTCTGCCTTTCACATCAATCAATCGTTTGAGTTACTGGTGTTCTTTCCTCAACCAGATTCAGTAGCAGAACAAGCTCTACACACTTTAGATGTCAGAAGAGCCCTCTTATACTATATAGAAAGAAGACAGTCATTCTGTAAGACTAAACAATTGCTTTTGCTCCACCTCACAAGGGCAATCCTATTTCCAAATCCGGTATTGCCAGGTGGATTGTTAAATGTATTCAAACTTGTTATGTAAATGCAAAAAGAACTTTAACAATACCCCTGAGAGCGCATTCCACTTGCAAAATAGGGGCTACTATGGCTTTCTTAGGAAACAATCCCATAGTTGACATTTGTAAGTCTGCAACATGGTCTTCAGCACACACATTCACCAAACACTTTTGTGTAGATGTGTTCGCAAGACAACAAGCTAATGTAGGCCAGGCAGTACTTAGAACACTATTTTTAACAACTGCAACAGCTGCAGGGTAGCCACCGCTTTGGGAGAATATTATTGTATAGTCTATGCAAAGCATGTGATCTACAGCTCACATGCCTCGAACGTATAATGTTACTTACCCAGTAAGCATCTGTTGGCATGTAGAGCTGTAGATTCACATGCGCCCACCCGCCTCCCCAGGTACCTATACCTGTTGCGGTTCTCTCTTACTTTATATGTATACACATGGACATCTCTATTCTACTCTTATTAACTCCATTCTCACCCTCTGCGGGAAAACAATCTAACAATGGAGTCGATGCCCATGCGCACTATCACCGAAAGGAGGAGTCACCTACCTCGTGACTGGAAAGACTTCTTCGAAGAACAACAACTTGCAAACATTTGGACCGAACTCTAGATGGCAGGAATATGCAAAGCATGTGAATCTACAGCTCTAGAGCAGAAGAACAGAAGATTACTAGGTAAGTAACATTGTGTATATATTACAAAATATATATATATATATCTCAAAAAAACAGCATTTGTAAAGCGCACCCATAGTGCTATCTGGGTGCTGCGTCTACGTCGAAGATCCAGGTCTTGAGACTCTTTCTGAAGTCTGCCAGTGAGGAGGCTGTAAAGAGTAGGAGGGGAAGGTCATTCCAGCTCTAGGCAGCAATGTAAGAGAAGGAGCGGCCACCATTACGATGGATGCAGAAGTTATGTGAGTGGGCGAGTGAAGATGAGCGCAGGTGTTCAGCGGGTTGGTGGATGAACAACAAGTTGATGGTTAATGTAGGCACGTCCTAGGTAGTTAAAATACTTTATGACCTACTCTGTCTCAAACTCTGGATACTATCAGATTTATAGATGCATTTCCCCTATGAATACCTTTGGTCATAAAGAAAAGAGATCCGAAGAGTTCCATCCCTTCTTAAGTTAAGGCAGAGTTATTTTCTACCTTAACATATTATACCTAAAGTTCATGATGCTTTCTGACATACAGATCTTTAGAGTGTTGTGCAATAAAGTGCTATTTCTTCCTTTCATCTACGAGTATCATGGAAGTGACATGTGGCAAGAGTAAAAATGATTGTAACCTGGAGACACAATTCTGATTAAGTCCTAAGTCATGCTTTCCTCATATATATAAATCAATATCATAGAAACTCCAAAATGCAATACAATAAGCTGAATATTCATATACTCCTATGGAAACAAATAACTGACATCCAAAATTCCTCTGAAAAGATGTGGATAACAGGGAGGTAGCTTTTCATTTTGAAGAGGCAGAAAGCCTAGTTAGGAAGTCTCATCAGCTAAAATAGGGAAAAAAGTTATTCACAAATGTACATATAGTTCAGCATCTGTATTTAGGCCCCATAGTATTTCTGCCCATTGGTGATGATCTATTTTGACTCAGACCTTCTCAATGCTGATTCACGATCTTCACCTCTTGGTTTAGCCCGGATGTGCTAGATTCCATAGTAGCATAATCCGCTTTTATCACCATTGTGTTCCTCCCAGATATGCTTAGCCATCACATGAGTATAATCTCTATAGGAGATTGCTCTGAAATGTTGAAGTTTGCAGAGTTTGAGTTTGTTCACACTGCTTCCAACATACTTTTTGCCACACCTTCCATTCCATCACATATGTTTCACTGAGTACTCGTTCTTTAATATTCCTGATTGTGCCATCAAAAGATTTAAAAGTTGTTCAGTTTTGGGCATGTTGGCAGGCTTTTACATTTTAAAAAGCCTGAATTTGTTAGTCAATTGCCTGTATCAGCATCACAGGCCAGTAGATTACTCAATCCGAATATCACCCAGTAAAGATGTTTTTCTGTAAGTGATGTTTGGATAGTCTGGAACCCATTCTTTTAAGTCTTCATCCTTTTTTGATACTGCTCCAGTTGCTCCTCAACACCATTTTGATTTCTCTGTCTGAGAGGTTAAAATCCATAATGTATCTTGTTATTCTTTCCTTTGTATCCTCTCTGTTTCATTCCCTTTTTCTCTTCAATGCATCTTCCAATGCTGAGGTTGGGTATCCTCGTCTTTTAAACCTGAGGAACATCTCCTGCCCCTGGATCTGGCTCAGAACAGTTTCTTTCAGTTCTTCAAAATCCTCTATAGGGCACACTCCATTTCAGTGCCTATGGATGTGCACTATTTGAAAACAGGATGCTATTGCAACTAGTTGGTTTCCGATGCAATTGTGTGCAAATCATCTCATTTTCTATGTACACTCGAATATTCAGATAGTTTGTCTTGTTGCTTACTTCATATGCAAATTACAGTCTCTTGGGATTGTTGTATAAAGATTGTAAAAATAATTCCAACTCATCTTTCTCACCTTCCTAAATTAACAAGCATTGGCATAGCCAATAGGTCTCACCTTTGGGACCTTATAAGTGTTTAGCTATGCAACAGTTGATGTTGCACCAAGGATATTGTGCAGCATAATTAAATACTTATAAGGTCCCAAAGGTGAGACCTATACCTATGACGCGTTCACAATTGCTGTAAATACACCAATACCTGCTCTTAACTAGTAGCTAACAGTTTCACAGATTGTAGATATCAGATTAGTAATTTTCATGGGTCAGCTGCCCCTGCCGAAGGGTCACTTCCTGCTAAAAGGTGGCGCCCGGGATATATGGCACCAGAGCTGAGCCAGATCCAGGTAGCAGATTAGTATAAAAGGTCAGGAGCTCTTGCGCCTTCTACCTGCTCTCCACACCAGACTTGGCACCACCATGACCCAGCATTTGTTTTAGCTCCTCCCTCATAACCTAGTGTGTTAGGTTGTTTTAGTGCCAGCATATTTAACGGCATACCAGTACACAGTGGTCAGTACTGTAGTACCTGCATGCTCATTAGGTCAAATATCAGTTTGTCCTGCTTGGTTGAGGTTGCGCGTGGTGGACTGGTATTTCAATGATGAACAACTGTAGGAAAAGTTCCTGGTATTCATTAATAGCTTAATCAGGCTAAGGAATCAATATGAGTATAGTTGATTCAGTGTTTTCCCCAGGGGTGGAGTTAGCAGACTCAAGACATGGGCAGGACAAAAAGCTTTAGCCTCTGACGTCTGTGGGAAGCGGAAGACCCTACATTACCTGGCGGGTGAGGGGTCTGTGAGTGGCTTCTGGTTGGACACTTCCAGGATCACCCCCAGTGAGTAGACTTGGGTGGTTCCACCTGCATTTCAATGGACAGAATAGAAATGCGACGTTAAAACTATTGTTAAAGGAAAGAACCCTGTTTATCTTTCCTTTAGTAAATACAAATTAAACGTGTGAAAAATGTGTGTGTCTGTTGCCTTTAATTCAACATAGTATGGTGTACTGCAATAGAGCCATCCAAGCCTAAACTTGCCTGCGTGATTAAGTACGTCTATAAGTGGAGAATGCTCAGCCTTCAGGGGTGCCATACCTGTAGACTGTGTGGTGTCATTATTCTGTAGCCCCTCCCTGCTGATAACCAGCCATTGTGTACCTGGGTTGGATTTGAGTTGCTCTGTGTAACAACTCTCCCACGAATGGTGTGCTCCTCTGCAACAGAGAACAGAGTAGTAGTGTGGCTCACTGGTTAGAGGCGGCAGACCCGAGAGCAGAGGACGGCCCGGGACCAGGGTTCGATTCCCGGCGCGGCAGGTTTCTGGACCAGGGTCAGCGGACTCGATAATTCTCTCGCCTCGGTGCCCACTCTGATCAGCGATCACACTCGGCAACTCTGGGCATTAGCTTGCCTCATCTTCACTAACGGCCCCACCAGACCGCCGGGGATGCCTGGTCTCACCCTGGAGATACCCATTAAGGGACCATCTCTCAGGGAAGCCAGGAAGGGTTTCGCAGCGGTCGAAGCGCCTTGGGACCCTACGGGTAAGTAGTGCGCTATATAAATGCCTATACATTTACATTTACATTTACAGATTATCCAGTGAACAATTTTGTGCCACCTAACCTCTACAAAGTGATACAAAATAAACAACGGCAGTGGCTAAGGCTGTAACTTGAGTTTAGCTGCCTTTTATTCCTACCCATTGTGTGGTACTTTAAAATAGAATAATATTGGGACCTACATGTGTTGAAATGGTTGTGGAAATCTCCTCTGACATGGAAGTGTTAAACTGCAGCTGGTTGGTTTTCGTGAATGTAATGCACCATAGTTATTTGGCAAGTGTAGAGCATACTGTGCAGACACGCAAACTACCTACCTTTCTGCTCAAGTCGTGCCAATACTGCACGCATTACCAGCGTACCGTTCCGTCCAATGAAACAGCAGGCTGCGACGTCACGTTACGTTTGGTGACCTCCAATGAAACAGCAGGCTGCGACGTCACGTTACGTTTGGTGACCTCCTTGCAAAGTCAAGAGCATTTAGGCAGTGGGAACGCTTGTACCGGCAGTGTTCAGAGATCTGAGCACAGTAAGACGCACTGCGGAATGGCTGCCTTATGAGACGGCTCTGCCAGTCAGGCACAATCATCGTCAGTAAAATCAGACCTGCGGATTCAAAACTGATCGACAATGGCAGTAATGAACATCGGAATGGATGGTCGCTAACTTGCGCAGGACGAGAGACCCGTGGAGAAGATTGGAAGCTGTAAAATCGTAAATGGGGGCTGATGGTGAGGCGGAGACTGAACCACGCAAAATGGGGGCGCCCTGAGACGAGACCGAACATTGGGTGATAAAGGCTGTCGTGCGGCTCCAACACTAACAGCAGTTTGATAACGTGTGCGTCAGACTTTTTGGCCCCCAAATTGCGCAGGAGGAAAATATTGCGGAGCAAGGTGGAAGCGGCATAACTATGAGCATGGACTGGCGGTGTGGCGAGGGTGGATGCAAGCAAAATGGCGGCGCCCTGAGCTATGGCAGAATATGAGCGAATACGGAGCAGGGAGCGGTTGTGCGAGGCGACAGGGACGGGAATGTTTGCTGACTTTCCTGCCCCAAGAGGGGAGGCTATCAATTTATGTACCGCTCGGAGCGCAAAAGTGCTCTTCACCAGTGATTTAATGACAGATTCAGCTGCGGATGTTGAGCGTTTCTGCCCTATTAATCAGACTGCCCCACGGCTAGAGATGTGTGACTTGCGGTGATGTGCTGGTCTTGTGGTGCATTTGCTAGCAAGTGTTACAGATCTGCTGCAGGCTTTATACCAACGGTGCCACACTGTGATTTGGGGTCACAATGCATGCAGATCTGGGAAGAAAGCGATTTGGTGCTGTCATGGGGCGCATGATGGCGAACAGTGCTATGTAGTTCCAGATGTGCAGAATCTACGTCCCATGCACGGATGACACTGCTAATGATACTACTTGATGGATACACGACTTGTGGCCTGTTACTGAAAATTTGATAGAGCTGCTGGAAACTGCTATATGTGAAAAAAGATTGATGCCTGGGGAAACCTATAACGAGATACTATAGGTTGGTTTAGAAGAAAAACCGACTCTGCATACTTATACTACTCCCGCTACCAATAGATTATGCGCTGAGTTGTGGAGTCTGTGCTATCTGAAGGTTGACAAAAACAAGGTTCAGGGGTGCAGCACCCTGAGAGATGGTGAAGACATACAGTGCTAACATTCATCTGTGGTGATCTGAGACGGCCCTCATCATACCCTGAAGTGTCGGCTAGCAAAATCATGGGTAAACTAGACAGACAACAATCCAAGCTGCCATTTGAAACAAAGCGGCAAACAAAGTGCGCGACTGCACACTCCGACACCGAACTTGAAACTGAGACTGCAACAGGAAAGCGTAATGGAAAGTGTTCTTCAGGCAATACAAAGTCTGCAAGACATAAACGGGAAACAGGATACTATCACTCAGCGGGTCGACAACATGTCTGGATGAGTCCGAGAATCGTATTACTGCAGTGGAGGATGAAGCGTATGCCACGACCAGTAAATGCACAAGCAAGGAGAAACTGTTGGAGGTTATAAAAAATAAAGCGGAAGATTTAGAGGCGAGATCTCTTCACAATAACATAAGAATTGCGGAAATTCCAGAGTCCACTAACACAGGACGACATGTGTGGAAGATATGCTTTGTTCAGTGTTTGGTGCAGAAAATTTCTCGACAGTCCTTATAGTGGAGTGTGCAGATAGATCTTCGGCCCCACGGCCACCACCAGGCGCACCTTCAAGGCTCATTGTTGCCCGTATCCTTAATTACAGGGATCGGGATGCAGTATTACAGATGGCCTGGGAAAAACAGCACGTAACCTATCAGGGTAACACCCTGGCATTTTACCTGGACTTTACGATGCAAGTACAACTCGCAAGAAAGGACTTCAACCCGGCAAAAAAGAAGTTACGTGACTTCGGTATAGAGTATGCTATGATCTACCCAGCTCTACTGAAGGTAACATGGGAAGGTCGCTCTACAATTCTCCAAACACCAAAGGCAGCCCAAGACTTCATTAAAAAAATCGCAAATAAGCGTAAAGAGCAGAAACGGGATGAACAGAACCAAGATTCGGAATAAGCCAAGACCGAAAGGGTGCTTATCCCTAGATCAATATTAATATGGCCTGTTGGCTCATTGTGGTGCTGGTCGAAGGCAGCGGAACAACCATGCTGTTTCTTAAGTACCTGGACCTGTGCCCGCATAGGAGTCGTTGCCTGAGATTCCTGTTGGGCGGCTGCGCTACATGGCCTACATCGGGTCACAAAAGAACTGATCAGACAGCATGCGGCTAGACCACCTATTTTTGGTAGAGAATGGATGTGCTGAAACACTCGGTGGTAATGTATGCGGTGTACCTATAACGTTCTACACTGGTGGGGATAAAAATTGCAGTTGAACCGGGCATAGAGAACAGTTAACTACTGTGAGAAGTTGGCCTGATATGTGCTGTTTCCAATTCTGGAACCACCTTGTATCAGTCCAAACAATCCCTTATGGTGTCTGGTTGTAAGTCAACCTTATTAGACAAGCTATCCTAGGGGTAGCATGGACTAAGCAGCCTTAAAGGCTTAACTGAAGAGGTCGTGTTAAGCGAGCTGTTTTACCACATACAATCCTGTAATATCAAATGAAAGGACACCACACAAGTATATATTATAAAAATATATGTGTTTATTTCTAAATTAATCCCCAGTACTCTTTATGAGCAAAGGGGCACAAGCGTTAAATCAAAAGCACAGTATAACATACAAAGTTGCACAGTTATGGATGAGGGCGGGTGGCCACTCAAACCAAAGTGGTATAAGAGATACCAATCGAACAGTGGTTAGGCCTAGGGCCTAGGGAATCGCTGGGAGCAGTCTGGACTAGCAATGCTGAAGTCGGGAAAAGCCCGCGGGATTCGGGTGCAGCACGTAAAGTGCGGCTTGCACCAATGCAATGTCAATGGTGCGTAAAAGTTACACTAAGAGAGTTTAAAGATACTTCCGCTGAACCTAGAGGAACAAAACTTAAGACACAGACCCTAGAGGGGTGTACCAGTGTAGGAACACCGGCGTTGCAATGTTACCTCACCCACAGGAAGCGGGTGCATAGGGTCGAAGTGGCGTCGGGTTTTGACACGCAGGCTCTTGGTGCTTGGAGCTGAAGATGCTGCAGGCGATGGGAAGCAGAAGTGTCCGGTGTGATCCAAGGTTGGATCGAAGTCGAGAAGAATCTGAAAGCAGAGGGGACAGAGTCTGGGTCACTCAGCAGTGACCAGGGTGGAACCAGGCAATGTCGGGCGCAATCAGATGGTTGTCGAGGAGCTTCTCTCCGCTGTCACGTGGGCTCTGGGGCATCTGCGACATCCAGGAGCAGGTCACGATCTGTCCCACGCAGGCTCTCACCGTCAGCGCCGTCGGCTTCAAGATTGGAGCAAACAGCACTTGGCAAAAGCAATCCACGCGGAACTGGGTGATTGCTTCTCACTCGGACCAGGAGGGTCAGAGCGGGGGCTCCTTTTCACAGGAGCTGGTGCAAATCTTGGGCAACCAGAAAAGCAGGCCGGTTTAAGGTTTTCGTCGGCACAGGGGCCACAAGCCAGCTGGCAAGTGACAGGGCCAACGCGTCGAGCCAACACAAGCAGCAGCACTCGTCGAGTGTGGAGGGGGGAGCTTTGGTGCAAGTGTAGCTCAGGGTTGGGGCTTCTCAAACCCCGGTGTACAGCTTTGAGGGTCACTCGTGGGCTGCACTCAGAGTCTGGGTCACTCAGCAGTGACCAGGGTGGAACCAGGCAATGTCGGGCGCAATCAGATGGTTGTCGAGGAGCTTCTCTCTGCTGTCACGTGGGCTCTGGGGCATCTGCGACATCCAGGAGCAGGTCACGATCTGTCCCACGCAGGCTCTCACCGTCAGCGCCGTCGGCTTCAAGATTGGAGCAAACAGCACTTGGCAAAAGCAATCCACGCGGAACTGGGTGATTGCTTCTCACTCGGACCAGGAGGGTCAGAGCGGGGGCTCCTTTTCACAGGAGCTGGTGCAAATCTGGAGCAACCAGAAAAGCAGGCCGGTTTAAGGTTTTCGTCGGCACAGGGGCCACAAGCCAGCTGGCAAGTGACAGGGCCAACGCGTCGAGCCAACACAAGCAGCAGCACTCGTCGAGTGTGGAGGGGGGAGCTTTGGTGCAAGTGTAGCTCAGGGTTGGGGCTTCTCAAACCCCGGTGTACAGCTTTGAGGGTCACTCGTGGGCTGCACGGTCAGCGTCTCGTGGCCTTTTCAAGATGGCGTGCCCCACGCTTCCGGTCGCCTCCACGGGTCTCAGCTCTGCAGGGACTGTGGATCGGGCTGGAGGAAGGCAGGCCAGCTTGATCTCGTCGATCTCTGTCGCTCGAGTTCCGGCAGGAACTGCAACAAAGCAAGGGTCGAGGTGCTGGATGGTACCTGTTTGCACAGGGTGGTCACTCCTTGACCACAAGGGAGATTCTTCAGTCTTCTACGTTGAGTAGGATGTCGAAGGGTCCAGAGTTTAGTTTCTTATGTTTCTTCAGGATAATCTGAGTTGCATTGGCACTGCTCCCACTCTTATTCGAATCTGGTGGGCTGGATTACCTGCTAGGTCCCCTCCTATGGGTGGGACACAGGAAGGGGGTGGATACACCCCTTTCCTTTGATCCAGGCCGCACGGGGACTGGGGCTGGTGTGCCCCAGAACCGGTTTGGCCGGATTATGCAAGTGGCAGCCTTGTGCTCCCCAGGCAGTGTCTGGTTTCTTTGAAACCTCCCTGCTACAATCCACGATCTCCTGTCTGGGGTGGTGTAACACCGCCCTGCGACAGGAAACCCTTTGTCCAGGCCACCATCTGCCGAGTTTCGGTCAGCAGCAGGAGGCCAGACCCGTGTCTGTGGCAGAGGCATCCATTTTGTGGATTTGAGGCTCTTTTAAAATCAACCGCGTTTCAGTAAAGTAACATGTCTTCTCCCTCTAGAAGGGTGGAATGCTACCCCCGTCGCCAGAACTGGCGAGGGGGTAGTATTCCAATTCGTATGACACCTTACACGACATGTTTTGATAAAGCCAAACCAAAGTTGCTATATAACCGCAAGGATTATAAGGGGTGATTACACCCACTTGCCCCAGCTGAGTGATCAGCCAGTTGTGTCAATTTAAGAACCAGCCAGGGGTGGCAAAAGCTATGCTTCAGCCCCTGGTAGGCCTTGGTGGCACCTATGCCCTGAGCACCTATAGTGCATGGTACAGGGGCTGACAAGGAGTCCATTTCCAATTGTGGTATGTACCTATAGCACATGTATCATAAATTTAGAGAGAGAACAGCAGGCTGGGGGTCTGATTAGCAGGCCCACAGCCTCAGTAAGTCGAAAACCAGTGAAGCAAAAAGCAAAAATTGGGGTGACCATAGGATAGCAGACCATACTCTCCTACACAACCACCCCCCCCAAACGCAGGAACATTAAACCTAACCTTGACCAGATAAGTCTTCATGTTCTAAGTGGAAGTACCTGGAGAGACCATCTGCATTTCCATGGTGAGTCCCTGGGCGGTGCTCCACTGTAAAGTCCATCCCCTGTAGGGAAAAAACCACCTGAGCAGTTTGGGATTTTCACCCTTCATCTGATTTAGCCACATGAGGGGCTTATGGTCTGTCTGAATTAGGAAGTGAGTACCAAACAAGTATGGCCTCAACTTCTTCAGGGCCCAAACCACATCAAAGGCCTCCCTCTCAATAGCTGACCAACGTTTCTCCCTGGGGGTCAGCCTTCTGCTAATAAAAGCAATGGGCTGGTCTTGACCATCTTGATTAAGTTGTGAGAGCACTGCTCCCACCCCCAACTCAGAAGCATCTGTCTGTACAATGAACTGTTTGGAGTAGTCAGGACTCTTCAGGATAGGTGCAGAGCACATGGCCTTCTTCAGGTAATCAAATGCCTTTTGACAGCTAACTGTCCACTGAACCTTTTTGGGCATCTTCTTGGATGTCAAGTCATTCAATGGTGTCACAATGGACCCATAGTTCTTTACAAATTTTCTGTAATACCCAGTGAGGTCCAAGAAGGCTCTGACTTGTGTCTGGGTAGTTGGAGGAGCCCAGTCCTGTATGGTCTGGATCTTGCTTTCCAATGGTTGAACCTGACCCCCACCTACTAGGTGGCCCACACAACCTTGCTCTGCCCTATCTGGCATTTGGTAGCCTTGATAGTCAGGCCTGCCTTTTGCAGGGCCTCCAGAACCTTCTTCAGGTGGATCAGGTGATCCTCCCAGGTGGAGCTAAAGACAGCAATATCATCTAGATATGCTGTGCAAAGGTCATCCAACCCAGCAAGGACTTGATTCACCAACCTTTGGAAGGTGGCAGGTGCATTCTTCAAACCAAAGGGCATTACCACAAACTGATAATGTCTACTAGGGGTAGAGAATGCTGTTTTGGCTTTTGACTCTTCAGCTAGTCTGATCTGCCAGTAGTCAGCTGTCAAATCAAATGTGCTCGGAAACTTGGCAGAAGCCAATTTATCAATGAGCTCATCTGCTCTTGGAATGGGATGTGCATCTGTCCTAGTGACAGCATTGAGACCTCTGTAGTCCACACAAAACCTCATCTCTCTCTTTCCATCTTTGGTATGAGGTTTTGGCACAAGGGCCACTGGGCTAGCCCATGGGCTCTCTGAAGGCTCAATCACTCCAAGCTCCAACATCTTTTGCACCTCAGCCTTTATACAATCCCAGACATGGTCAGGTTGCCTGTAAATCTTATTCTTCACAGGCAGACTGTCACCAGTGTCCACCTCATGGGTGCACCAGTTAGTTTGACTGGGTGTGAGTGAAAACATATTCCTGTGGCCTGCAACACCTGTCTGCAGTCCACCTGTTGCTGCTCAGTGAGGCTGCCTGCCAAGGTTACTCCATCAACTGAACCATCATCAGGGTTCTGGGAAAGCAGGTCTGGGAGAGGGTCACTCTCTTCCTCCTGATCCCCATCTGTGGCCATGAGGAGACTCATGTCCTCCCTGTCAACAAATGCTTTCAAACGATTTACATGGAGCACCTTGTGGGGGCTCCTAGGGGTTCCAAAGTCAACCACATAGGTGACTTCTCTCTTTTTCTCAATATTAGGGTAGGGTCCAGTCCATTTGTCCTTGAGTGCTGCTGGGCCCACTGGGTCCAACACCCACACCTTCTGCCCTGGCTGGTACTCAACCAGAACAGCCTTTTGGTCATGCCAAGCTTTCTGTAGTTCTTGGCTGGCCTCCAGGTGTTTGGACGCTCTCTCCATGTATTCAGCCATCCTGGAGCGGAGAGCAAGTACATAGTCCACAACATCTAGCTTAGGCTTTTTGAGAGGTAACTCCCATCCTTCCTTCACCAAACACAGTGGACCCTCACAGGGTGGCCAAACAAACGTTCAAAAGGGCTGTAGCCAACCCCCTTCTGTGGACCTCTCTGTTAGCAAAGAGCAAGCAGGGTAAAAGGGTGTCCCATTTCCGCCTAAGCTTCTCTGGTAGTCCTTTTATCATTCCCTTGAGGGTCTTGTTGAATCTCTCCACAAGCCCATTGCACTGAGGATGATAGGGTGTGGTAAACTTGTAGTTTACTCCACACTCCTTCCACACTGCTTTTAAGTATCCAGACATGAAGTTGGTACCTCTGTCTGAAATAACCTCCTTTGGAAAGCCCACTCTTGAGAAAACTGCAATGAGGGCTTTTGCCACCACAGGTGCTGTGGTGGTCCTCAGGGGAATTGCCTCTGGGTACCTGGTGGCATGATCCACTACCACCAGTATAAATCTGTGCCCAGATGCTGTTTGAGGATCCATGGGACCCACAATATCTATGCCAACTCTTTCAAAGGGTACCCCCACCACAGGTAGGGGTATCAGGGGGCTTTGTTGTGCCACCTGACTTATCACTGGCTTGGCAAGTGACACAGGAGCGACAAAACTCCTTGACATTTTCTGACATGTGAGGCCAGTGAAAGTGAGGAAGAAGCCTGTCCCAAGTCTTGTTCTGGCCTAAGTGTCCTGCAAGGGGAATATCATGGGCCAAGGTGAGAAGGAAACCCCTAAACTTCAAAGGTATAACCAACCTCCTGGTGGCACCAGGCTTGGGGTCTCTAGCCTCTGCGTAAAGGAGTCCATCATCCCAATAAACTTTATGGGCACCTTGAGCATTCCCTGCAGCCTCAGCAGAAGCTTGCTGTCTGAGGGGTTCAAGTGAAGGGCAATCTAATTGGGCCTGCCCCAGGTCTGCCCTTGAGGGTCCCCCTGTCCCCAGAAACTCAACCTGATCAGGTTCAAGCTCCTCAGAGACAGTCTCCTCTTGGACTGCAGAATCAGTTTCCTGTGAAGCCTGATCCTCAACCTGGGGCAAGTGGGAAGGCACAGCCTTAACCCTCTTGCTCCTTCTTGGGTTGTGGTTGGTCTAATGTTTCAAGATCCACCACTGGTTCAGGAAGGCACTTCTTAGCCTGAGACCTTGTCACTGCAAGGACATGAGCTGAAATCTCTAGCATTTCTGCATGAGTCCTGTACTCCACTTCTGACCAAACTGAGCTTTCAAGATCATTGCCTAACAGACAGTCTTCTGGGAGGTCTGCACTCACAACAACTTTCTTTAGGCCATTTACCCCTCCCCAGGAGAAGTTCACAACAGCCACACTATGTGAAGTAGCGGAGTTGCTTGCATTGGTCACTAGGTAACTTTCCCCTAGTACAATCTGACCAGGGTCCACAAAGTCAGGTGTCACCATAGTGACACTGGCACAAGTGTCCCTGTAGGCCTGAGCCAGTTTCTCATTGATTAAGGGAGTCTGCCTATATTTGCCCAGGTTACTGGGGCTCACTCTAGTGGTCAAAGATAAGTCCACATCATATAGGAGAACTGCCTGTGTGGGGATTCTGACTAGGCCAGATTCCACCTCAGTACCCAAGGTTAACCCTACTAACCCCTTAGGTTGTGTACTACCACTGCTGACTGTACCAGGGGGTGCAGATGCTTTAGGAGCTGCAGTGGTAGGAACTGAATTTTTCTTAGTGCATTCACTACCCCAGTGTGAAACTGATTTGCAGGTATTACACCAAGGTTTCTTTGGGCCATCATTCTTCTTTTTCTTTTTGTCATTTTGGGAACCACCCTCCTTATTACTAGTTTGGTGGCCTGAAGACTTCTGGTCCTTTTCTTTATCTTTCTGATTCCCACCCTTCTGGTCTGTTTTCTTCATGTCACCATGGTTCTGGAGTTTCTGCTTAATCCTTGTTCTGACCCATTTGTCCGCCTTCTTTCCCAATTCTTGGGGAGAGGTCAGATCAGAGTCAATAAGGTATTGATGCAACAGCTGGTTCTGACAGTTATTAAGGATCTGTTCTCTCATCATAAGATTGTACAATCCTGTATAGTCTGAGACTTTACTTCCCTGCAGCCAACCCTCCAGAGCCTTAGTGGCACAATCAACAAAATCAGTCCAGTCCTGAGTCTGTGCTTTTTGGGTGTCTCTGAACAACAACCTGTATTGCTCAGTGGTTAGGCCAAACCCTTCAATAAGAGCACTCTTCAGGACAGAGTAGTTTTTGGCATCCTCAGGTCTAACCGTGAGGAGCCTATCCCTCCCTTTCTCAGACAAGGAGTACCATAAAATTGCAGCCCACTGATGCTGAGGAACCTGCTGTACCATGCAGGCTCTCTCAAGAGCAGTCATCCATTTGTGGATGTCATCCCCTTCCTTGTAGGGGGGCACAATTTTTGTCAGGTTTCTATTATCATAGGCCCTGTCTTTCTCTTTAGGAATTTTGCTGCCACCAGTGGCATCTAAGCCACACAACTTTCTTTCTCTTGCTAAAGCAAGTTTAGCTTGAGCCAAGGCTATCTCTTCCCTCTCTATCTGGAGTTGGACAGCCCTCATCCTGGCCCTATGCTCTTTCCTCTGGGGGGAAGTCATTCCCCTTTGAGATTCTCTTGAGACACTAGAAACATGAGAGTCTCCTGATGAAGAACTCCTCCTTCTGTTGCCTGGGAGAATTAAGTTATGGGATCTGGGGAGGTGCTGGCCTTCTCCACTCCCATGTAGGTCCAAGTTGGCCTGGTTAAGACTGTCAACCTGTTCCTGGGTCACCCTCTGATCCTGATTCTCAGGCTCCTCTATCTCTGAGCCTTCTTCCTCCTCTTCCTCCTCCTCTTCTTCTTCTTCTAGGGGGATCTCATTCTCAGGGGAGTTCACTCCCTCTCCTGTCTCTAAGGGAGCCTGACTGACCTTATCTATGTCATCCTTTTCCAGGATGGCTATCAGGGAAGGAATGGTAGGGCCTCTGCCCTTCTTTAGCCCTCTTGCTGTGTACAAGGCACCCAAGTCTTTGTGGCTAAGGTTGTCATATCTGGAAGTTGCCTTGATGGGGTCAACTATCACAGGGGCAGAGCCTGAAGCTCCTCCTACGTCAGACATGACTGCTAGTGAGGTGTAAGTGGTGCACTTACCTACACTAAGTGTTTTCCTACTGTACCTTGCTAGTGAGTTGTAGTCAGGGTGCGCTAATCCCTTTAATCTACAACTACTAAGTTCAGTAGAACTTAATATGCTAAGCTTTTGATTTATATGTACCTAAGGTACTTGATGTGATCTTTCAATTTGATAAAAGATTGTAATGGTAAAACAACAGCAAGCTCAAATCCGCACCGCTGCGCACCAATGTGAGAAGTTGGCCTGATATGTGGTGTTTCCAATTCTGGAACCACCTTGTATCAGTCCAAACAATCCCTTATGGTGTCCGGTTGTAAGTCAACCTTATTAGACAAGCTATCCATGGGGTAGCATGGACTAAGCAGCCTTAAAGGCTTAACTTAAGAGGTCGTGTTAAGCGGCAAAGGGGCACAAGCGTTAAATCAAAAGCACAGTATAACATACAAAGTTGCACAGTTATGGATGAGGGCGGGTGGCCACTCAAACCATATATTAAAAAAGTGGTATAAGAGATACCAAGCGAACAGTGGTTAGGCCTAGGGCCTAGGGAATCGCTGGGAGCAGTCTGGACTAGCAATGCTGAAGTCGGGAAAAGCCCGCGGGATTCGGGTGCAGCACGTAAAGTGCGGCTTGCACCAATGCAATGTCAATGGTGCGTAAAAGTTACACAAAGAGAGTTTAAAGATACTTCTGCTGAACCTAGAGGAACAAAACTTAAGACACAGACCCTAGAGGGGTGTACCAGTGTAGGGACACCGGCGTTGCAATGTTACCTCTCCCACAGGAAGCGGGTGCATAGGGTCGAAGTGGCGTTGGGTTTTGACACGCAGGCTCTTGGTGCTTGGAGCTGAAGATGCTGCAGGCGATGGGAAGCAGAAGTGTCCAGTGTGATCCAAGGGTGGATCGAAGTCGAGAAGAATCTGAAAGCAGAGGGGACAGAGTCTGGGTCACTCAGCAGTGACCAGGGTGGAACCAGGACGGAACCAGGCAATGTCGGGCGCAATCAGATGGTTGTCGAGGAGCTTCTCTCCGCTGTCACGTGGGCTCTGGGGCATCTGCGACGTCCAGGAGCAGGTCACGATCTGTCCCACGCAGGCTCTCGCCGTCAGCGCCGTCGGCTTCAAGATTGGAGCAAACAGCACTTGGCAAAAGCAATCCACGCGGAACTGGGTGATTGCTTCACACTCGGACCAGGAGGGTCAGAGCGGGGGCTCCTTTTCACAGGAGCTGGTGCAAATCTGGAGCAACCAGAAAAGCAGGTCGGTTTAAGGTTTTCGTCGGCACAGGGGCCACAAGCCAGCCGGCAAGTGACCGGCCAACGCGTAGAGCCAACACAAGCAGAAGGGCCCCACGCAGCACTCGTCGAGTGTGGAGGGGGGAGCTTTGGTGCAATTGTAGCTCAGGGTTGGGGCTTCTCAAACCCCGGTGTACAGCTTCGAGGGTCACTCGTGGGCTGCACGGTCAGCGTCTCGTGGCCTTTTCAAGATGGCGTGCCCCACGCTTCCGGTCGCCTCCACGGGTCTCAGCTCTGCAGGGACTGTGGATCGGGCTGGAGGAAGGCAGGCAAGCTTGATCTCGTCGATCTCTGTCGCTCGAGTTCCGGCAGGAACTGCAACAAAGCAAGGGTCGAGGTGCTGGATGGTACCTGTTTGCACAGGGTGGTCACTCCTTGACCACAAGGGAGATTCTTCAGTCTTCCACGTTGAGTAGGATGTCGAAGGGTCCAGAGTTTCGTTTCTTATGTTTATTCAGGATAATCTGAGTTGCATTGGCACTGCTCCCACTCTTATTCGAATGTGGTGGGCTAGATTACCTACTAGATCCCCTCATATGGGTGGGACCCAGGAAGGGGGTGGATACACCCCTTTCCTTTGATCCAGGCTGCGCTGGGACTGGGGCTGGTGTGCCCCAGAACCGGTTTGGCCGGATTATGCAAGGGGCAGCCTTGTGCTCCCCAGGCAGTGTCTGGTTTCTTTGAAACCTCCCTGCTACAATCCACTATCTCCTGTCTGGGGTGGTGTAACACCGCCCTGCGACAGGAAACCCTTTGTCCAGGCCACCATCTGCCGAGTTTCGGTCAGCAGCAGGAGGCCAGACCCGTGTCTGTGGCAGAGGCATCCATTTTGTGGATTTGAGGCTCTTTTAAAATCAACCGCGTTTCAGTAAAGTAACATGTCTTCTCCCTCTAGAAGGGTGGAATGCTACCCCCGTCGCCTGAACTGGCGAGGGGGTAGTATTCCAATTTGTATGACACCTTACACGACATGTTTTGATAAAGCCAAACCAAAGTTGCTATATAACCGCGAGGATTATAAGGCACTTAATAGTATATGGTATGGCATTATCCCGGATCAGCTTAGGGAGTTGTTCCCGACAGCTGCAGACAGGCTCAGCTCATGCCAGAGCTCCATCTCACATTAAACCACGCACTCTGCCTCCAGGATTGGTAAGGCCTTCCATAGGAGTGACTCACAGGTTTATATGTGTCCAGATATAGGTTTAGATATAGGTATACTATATCTAAGCAAGGGGTGATTACACCCACTTGCCCCAGCTGAGTGATCAGCCAGTTGTGTCAATTTAAGAACCAGCCAGGGGTGGCAAAAGCTATGCTTCAGCCCCTGGTAGGCCTTGGTGGCACCTATGCCCTGAGCACCTATAGTGCATGGTACAGGGGCTGACAAGGAGTCCATTTCCAATTGTGATATGTACCTATAGCACATGTATCATAAATTTAGAGAGAGAACAGCAGGCTGGAGGTCTGATTAGCAGGCCCACAGCCTCAGTAAGTCGAAAACCAGTGAAGCAAAAAGCAAAAATTGGGGTGACCATAGGATAGCAGACCCTACTCTCCTACAACTACGCCTAACACTTTGGGAAGCTGGTCACTTGATAGCTGCATTAAGACGAACTAAGAACTAAGTGGATCTTAGTGAACAGTAATAAGTTAGTATCAGGGAGCTGGGGATGAACAATAGCGTATCCTTCGGCTGTGAAAGCCTTGTGCATTTTGGAGAATAGGTTATGGCATTCTATACTTGAACTACTAACCGGTCAGCTCCCGTGAACTGATCTGAATTTGAAAAGGGTAGTGTAATGTTTCTTTATACTGTATAATACTCAGTCGTGCATAGAAGTTAGGCAGGTACAGGTACTACCAAGCGGATGTTCCCCACAAAGTACTTTGATATGTTGTGTTTTTACTTGAGGGACTGTCTTTGGCATAGTTGGGATGCTGAAGTGAGTGATGGGTGGGTGGGAGTTAGAAAATGGTATGCAGACTGTGGTACTTGAGATGCATTGTGAATATCCAGACTATTTTCATGTTACCAACCCTTTTTCAAAAAGCAAAAACGAAACCAGGGAGGCGCAAGCTACGAAAGTTACAATATCGTACACTATGTCTTTATGTCTAACTAAAGGCCACTAATGACCTGCAAACAGCGCATCTGAACTTGATTACCTGGAACGTAAGGGGGCTTAACAACCCAAAGAAAATCCGACAAATATTTACATACTTTGACAGGCTCCATATTGACGTTGCCCTTCTACAGGAAACTCACATGGCTCCTCACTGCAACAGTCATATCGGGCGTAAATGGGCATAGACAATCCATAGTTCGACGTACTCCTCCTATTCCAGAGGGGTCCTTATCCTAATCAAAAAAGGGACGCAATTTACTGTAGAAACTACCACTATTGATGACCAGGGGAGGTACATCATTGTCACAGGGAGTCTTAGGAGACAGCGGTTAGCATTAATAAATACATATGGCCCAAATACTGACGACCCTGATTTCTATCATACGATCTGGCATAAACTAAATGAGTTATCGGGCAGGACTTTACTTTGGGGAGTGGATTTTAATCTCGCCCTAGATGAACACCTTGACAGATCGGGCATGTCAACAGAACCACACTGAAAGGCAATGGGTAAACTGAATGACATTATGACTGAGATGCACCTTAATGACATCTGGAGAATCAAGAACCCGGGGCGTCTTGAGGCCAAGCATGTATCAGCGGCACATAACAGTTGGTCTCGCATAGATTACTGGGTGGGAACTGACAACGCGGTGCTGTGGACACAGTCTATAAACCACTTACCTAGGACATTGTCAGATCATAATTAAGTTTTACTTTCTGTGAATATATCACATTATATGCCGCCCCCCTAAAGTTGGAGATTTAATGCGAAAGCCCTGCTAGACTCAGTATACACCGATACCATAAGTAAGGCTATCACAGAATACTTTGCGTTAAATGAGCCCACCACTGAGGATCCTAGCCTGCTTTGGGAAGCTTTTAAAGCTACAATTAGGGGAGTATGTATAAACACAAAGGCGGGAATTTTGAAGGACATATGTAGGCAACTTAGTCTACGGGAGGACAAACTGAAACTATTAGAACGCGAATGCGAGAGTACACAAAATGCAAATATATTAGGTGACATAAGGGTTGTAATGTCGGAATACCAGTCATACACAGAAGACAAACTCAGGTATATAGCGAAACGAAAAATTGCCAGATCCTACAGTGAAGGAGGTAGACCCGGTAGAGTATTGACGTCTAAAATTTGTGAAGGACGTGCGCAACAGACAGTTCTAGCTATCAGGGATACAAATGGAACACTACTTAATGATGCACAGGGGATACTGCAGGAGTTTATGAACACATATGGTGCATTATATACGTCACAGCCCACTGCCTCACCCTCGGAAATTATGGAGTACTTAGAAGATGTGGTAATAGCATGGTTATCAGACACACAAAGAGAAAATTTGTCTTTACCAATCACTGTGGAGGAGGTAACAGAAATCATTAAATCGCTCCCAACGGTAAAGCTCTGGGCCAGGATGGGTTCACCTGTGAATTTTATAAATCTTTTGTTGATCAATTAGCGCCCCATTTGGTTGTGATGTATGGTGACGCCCATGATAAGCTGTTATTACCTTCCACATTGAGAGAAGCCATGTTGATTGCCCTCCTCAAATCAAACAAAGACCCAGAATACTGTGACTCATATAGACCTCTATGACTAATTACCATTGACACAAAAATATTAGCTAAGCTTCGAGCTACCAGATTACACCCCCTAATGACCAACTTAATATTATCTGATCAGTTAGGGTTTATACCCACAAGGTCAACAGCACACAACACCAGAACACTTTTCATATTATTTAATTCCAAACACTAAAGCGGCTGCAGTTATGTTAGATGCGGCAAAAGCATTTGATTCTATAGAGTGGCCATATCTAAATACTGTTTTACGGAGAATGGGATTCCCTCCCATCTTCCTGCAATGGGTGAAAATACTGTACACCAAGCCAACAGCGCGTATATGAGTTAACAAATACAGTTCTGATGCTGTACCAATTGCAAGGGGGACGAGGCAAGGATGCCCACTGTCCCCATTATTATTCCCGATATCGCTTGAACCGCTGGCCTGCAGGGGCATCATTATTCAGCTCCCCAATTTCCACAGAGACCATTACATATCTCTCTATATGCAGACAATATGATGTTATATGTGCGAGAACCAGAAAAACACTTCTACTACCGGAATATATTAAATTTGGACGTCAGTCTGGGCTCCAGATAAACTGGTCCAAATCTCTCATTATACCACCAACTGATGCCACACATCCACGCCCGCTGGAGTGGCAGTCGGATCCCGTAAAATACCTTGGTGTCTGGTACCACCGAGACCCAGTAGTTGTGATTCTTACGAATTATGGTAGGGCGATTAGTATGATGGAAGATAAAGTAGGGCGCTGGATTCAATTACCGTTATCGCTAGCTGACCGACTAGCCATTGTTAAGATGGTAAATTCTTAAATCTTTTTAACAATATACCCATTACCCTCCACCCCCCCCCCCGGCCCCTTCCCCCCCCACACAGCAGAAGTTTTTCGCAGATTAACTCCCTTAGTGATTCACCTGATTTGGGCAGGCAAACAGGCCCATATTGAACTACGCGCTCTGACATTGCCATATTCCAGGGGTGGTTTTAAAGTTCCAGATTTCTTGCTTTATTTTTTATGTGCGCAAGCGCAGTATGCGCATTATTGCATCATCAAATTCCCTATCTCACACATGTGGCCATAGAGGAAGGAGATGTGTTCACAATCCCACTGAATGCCATCGTAACACATCGCCGGCCTCCTCTTCATAATAAAGATATAAATACTATTGATACAATAAATGCTGCATGGCACAAAATGGGTTGATTAGCTCATAAATTGCCTTTATATGCCCCTGCTTTGCGCTACATCATCACCCAGACTTATCGGTCACACAGCAAGAGGTGGGCATGGGTCTGCTAAAACAGGTGGGTATAGATACATGGAGGAACTATGCTTAAACGGCACATTTAAAACACCTCAAGATCTTACATATATTAGTAATCAAACTCTATTGTTTCAATTCACGTACCATAGATTGCAAGGTGCGTTCAATACGCGTTCAATAAATGATATCCCTCTTACCCAGCGGAACCGCCGCAATTGACTGCGTTACAATTGATACTTACTACGTGCAGTAATGCACACTTGGTATCAAAACTGTACACTACATTGCAGGAGGACATAGCGGACACAACACACCGGGCACTCAGACAGTGGAATGATGTACTAGATGTCCCACTAACTTAGGAGGAGTGGGCTATAGCATGTTCTCTAACAAGAATGTTGACGCCCAATGGAAATTTACGCATATTGCACTACAAATACCTTCACCAAACCTATTATACTCCAGCCAGGCTGTGTAGGTATGGATTACGCACTGATTCGAAGTATCAGTGCTGCAGTACTGAAGCAGCAGACTTTCTGCACCTGGTATGGGCTTGTGCAGCAGTACAAGACTTTTAGGAAAAGGTAACAAAGGTACTAGGCAGCATGGTGGGTATTAACCTGATATGCTCTAGTCACACTAGTTTACTGGGACTTGTTCGGAATGTGCGCCCCAATAAACGCACATTTTGCATAATCGCTTTGCTTCTAGCTAAACGCAGAATTTCAATGTGCTGGGGCAGCAGGGAGGCCCCTAAAGTTAAACTGTGGCTTAAGGATGTGACATATTTTAAAGATGTTTTGAAAACTTATGAGGAAGAACTACCTGCTGGCTCCAAACCTAGAGACTATTGGAAATATTTGATTGAATATATGCAAACGCACCAGGTTGATTAATTGTGTATAGTAACTGTTTTTGTAGCAAAGGTTTTTAGAGGTAACATCAAAAAATTGTTGCAACTGGATGACGGATGTTGTTGTACAACGGTCTGTATGTTGTTCACATGTTTGGACATTGTATGTCTTTGAAAATGCTAATTAAAAAAAAAAGATGGGGAGGAAACGAGAGCAGAATGAATGGGAAATGTGCTTTTTTTTTTATAACTGCTGTAAATAAATAAAAAAAATAGGATTGTAAATGAAAACAGGTTCACCAAACAGGAAGGCTGGCAAAAAAGTCAGCTGCGTTGCAAAAATCAGAAACACTTGAAACATAATGTTGAAGTGTGTTTCTGATCATTTGAAGCCGCATCCCCATGTGATGGGCTTAAGACTCCAAAAGTTCCAGAGAGAGACCAGGCTAATCCAATATCAACAAATCTATGAAGATATTTCTGCCTTGTGCTTGTTTTTGAGGCGCCCCACTACTGAGAAGCACTTGTAATGTGCCTGTCCTTTCAGTGTGTGTTTGGAGAAATAAATGCTGGGGCTGTCTTGACATGTCTTTCCTGACACAACCCTGAACAAGCATTGGCCGCACGACGTGAAAGCGAAAGTCATCACAATCGCGATCATGGTGAAAGCGATCACGATCGCGATGACGTGCTCTGTGCTCAGCACGGGAGGGATGCGCGCGAAGCAGCGTTGATTGTAGAGGCCGAGAGAGGCGCACGCGCTTGTGCATGTAACCGATAGCTGGTGGCCGGCAACAGCCTTTGGAAGCATTTCCAAAAGCCAGTGACTAAATGTCTCGCAGAAGTGCGCATGCGCTTACTCAGCAAGACCTAAAAACAAGTCATTGATAAAACAGATACATAAAATCACTTTCTTAAATATTTCATCGTTTTCCTCCATGCACACATTTTCATCTTTCCAGTGACCCATTGTTAAATTGGCATATGTTAGGGCAAAGGACATGCCCATTGCCATGCCTGTCCTCTGGATATAATACTTTCCATCAAAGAGAAAAACATTATTTGTCAGGCAAATTCCATGATCTCTATTAGCATTTGTGTGTGTTTCAGTAGACTTAATGATCTCGATCGTAGGAAGCATTTGCACGCTCGCAATCCATCCTTGTGTTATTGAAGTATAAAGGGCTACAATGTCCACTGTTGCCATTAAATACTCTTTTTTTCCAAGCTTAAGGTGATATCTTTGCTGTTTATTTCTGACAGAAATAAATATTTCATAAGGTTCTAAGAAAGGCCTCTTAGGCCATGCTGATCTTGTGAGATAATCTTCTGAGGATCCACAGAAGGAATGCCTATATTGCCTTCTTTCCCCCCACAAGCTGAAGTATTTCAGGCACTGCCGTACTTTTTCAACAAAAACATGAATTGATAGAGAATAAGGCTTCTCTTCCAGGCGATCCTCATCAATAGTCCTAAGCTTTGATTCTCCAGTATTGTATCTTTTATAGATTCTTATGCTTGAATCTTCTTCATTGTCATAATAGGAGTCCTGCTGTAACAGTAAATTAGCTGTATTAAAACTTAACATTGAAAAGCCCATAACAATTCATTCACTTTAGTAACCTATAACCATTGTTATAAAACCTCCAAACTCCAGCCAATCAGAGCTCATACCATAGAATCTCCTTCCACTGCAGGGCCACCATACCCTTAGATTTCTTACCGCACGTCGTGTGCTAGGGAGTCTCCCTGAGCTCGGCTCAGTCAGCGTTTCTTCTACTCCCCTTTTGAACTCCAGCTAAAGATTTATCTTGGCGTTTTTTTCTCATCTAAGGTACCAGTTGGGAGTGTGAGTACCCTATTTTTTTCATTAGATCAGAGTCTTAAAAAGGGTTGTTTATGCCCTGTAAGACTTGTGGAAAGTCCAGGCTTTTTTCTGAGGACCCACCTAAAGAATCCCTCTATTGTCTTTACTCAGAGCATAAGCCCAGGGAATGCAAGAACTGCTGTACTTTCTCCTCAAAAACCCTTAACGATTGTGAGGGTAGGCTACTTGTCTGGCTGCAAAGGAAAGAAGCAGCAAAGGTCTCTGAATCAGAAGCCGAGGAGAAGCCCCAAGAAGAAAGTTTTTCTTCGTCTCTTAAAGATGCCAAAAGGTCCAGATCCCAAAGTAAGGAGAGAGTTGCGGAGAAAGGAGGTAAAAAAAGCAGGTCTAGTCCTTCCTCATCATGTCAAAGGTGAGGATCAGCTCCTCTGTCGACGCCTCTATCTCCTTACAAGGATTCTTCTGGTGACAAAAAACGCCAGTCGACGGCCCTGTTGACGAAGAAATCACTGTCTACGACCTCTTGCTCTGCTTCTGTGGGCATTCCATCAACGGCTTCATCAGCAACATCTACCACTTTGGCGGTTAATACAACAACGGCGAGTGCGTCAATGACAGGGGTGATAGTTTCACCGTCGACGACCGCACAAAGTCTATCCCAGTCGACAAGGGTTTCACCGCTGCCGGCTCGGCAGGTTACGTCACCGTCGACAGCTATCCTTTCAACGGTTGTTACGTTGTCGAACTCATCGAAGATTCCGTTGACGACCCCGTCAACAAGGGTGAAATGAAGATTGGTCTGTTTCTGAAACCGGCGACTTCCCAGATGCAGGATTTTTCTAAGGTTTCTCCTCTGCTTCATACCCGCCATCTAGATTTTCAGAAGTCTGAAGATGGACAGTTTGGTCCTGCTACAGTCCTTCGCATCCCTGGGTTAAATGCCAGGATTCAGAAGATGAAGAGATGATGGAGGATTCATCCACTTATCTGGAAGGAAATTACTCTTTTTCAGACAGAGAACATCCTGTTGCTCATCGTATGGATGCTTTCCAGGAGCACTATCCGTATGAAGAGCAGAAAGAGCAAACTCAGGAGCCCTTCATTAATGTTCCGATTTCATTAGTATCCGACCTCCGGCTAATGCTTTATGACTATTATAAAAGATTTCCAGAAGTAAGTTCTGCTCATCCTCAACCTCCCGTATAGGAAGTCACCACTCCAGGACAGCGGGTATTACCTCCACTGCAGCAGAGCAGCACTATTACAGCTCCTGCTCAGGTTCCAGTGCATAGTCAAGATGATGATGGCCAGGAGTTGGAGGAAGGGGTTTGCGTTTGGACCAGGATATTCAGGATGAGTGGGATGATTATGCGATCCCCACTCCACCTTCTCCTACGCCACCTTCAGCCGACTCTCCGCCAGCAGATATCAGCGGATTCCATGATCTGCTAGAACATGTTTCCAGTATCTTTGATCTTCCAATGCCGGTCAAACAGACTGAATGCTTTCTATTTGACTTACATCCCGATTGTGGACTTTTTGTGGCAAGAAGGCTTGAAATTAGTGAAAATGCCAGCTTCTATTCCTGCTGTAGTACCGGAGCTCGACAAAACATACAAGGCACCTGAAGATTCTCCCATGTGCCTAATCGGACATTCCCGGCCTGATTCGGTCATTATGCAGGCAGCTCAAAGGAGGTTAAAGAACCCTTTCTCTCCGTGCTCAGCTCCTCCTGACAAGGAAGGACACAGTTTAGACAACATTGGGAAAAGGTTCTCCACTTTGTCAGCCACTGCCATCAGAATCTCCAACGCTCTAGCTATCCTGAGGAGGTATGCTTGCCAAATGTGGTCCGACATCTTGTCTTTCCTGGAATTCCTTCCAGAAGATGAGAAGGAAGCACGGGAGGTGCTGTTGGAAATGATTGACGTTCATCAACAGCCCTCCGACAGATGACAGGAGCTCTGGTTTTGAGACGGCATGGGTGGCTGAAGGCTACTACATTTTGTCCAGAAGTTCAAGCGAAGATTCTGGATATGCCATTCGATGGGGAATTGCTATTTGGGAATCATGTGGACGAAGCCTTGCAATCTATAAAAAAAGGATACATACACAGCCAAATCCTTGGCAAATCTTCAGCAAAAGAGATTTTATTTTTTCTGGGGCAGAGGTCGATATCTATCTCACCCCCAACTTCAGCAGCGTTTCCATCCCTTTCACCAACAAGCTTTTCGCTCTCAGTAGTCATATCAGCCCTTTTGGAAAACCTCTACATCGACCGGTTCTAGACCTGCAGCACATCAACGCCAACCTTCAGGAGGTAGAGCGCATGACTCTGACAGGAGACAATGAGGTTTCACAGGCCCCTGCTACCGCAGGCCCATTTCAGTTTGGCTGCACTTACTCCAAATTCTTCAGTCAATGGAAGCTTATATCTTCCGACAAGTAGGTGTTAGATATATTTTTTCACGGTCACACCCTGGAATTTGTTCAAAGTCCTCCCAACATGCCACCACTAAGGATTTCTTATCGCCACCTCCGTATTCTCAAAAAAGAAGTCTGGTTGCTCTTATCCAAACAGGCAATCGAGGAAGTACCACCTGATTAACACAATCAGGGGTTCTGTTCCCACTTATTTTTTATAAAAACTAAGACGGAAAAAGTGAGGCAGGTAATGGACTTAAGATCACTGAACAAGTTAATCAAATCCCAACCTTTCAGGATGTTATCGCTCCAGGGAATTTTGTTTCTAATGGATGCAGGAGTCTATATCTCTTCTCTGGATCTGCTTGACGCTTATTTTCACGTTCCTATTCACCCAAAACATCATCAATTTCTGAGATTCACGGTGGCAGGGTGCCATTACAAATTTTGAATACTTCCTTTCGGGCTGAAGTCTGACCCAAGAATCTTCACCAAGTGCTTGGCTCCAGTAGCAGCTTTTCTACAGCGAACCGGTCATCAGGTATTCCCTTATCTAGACGACTGGTTGGTCAAGGCCCCATCACTTCAAGCTGCCAAGAGATCAACAGATGTTTGTGTCCAACACTTTTGCTCCCTGGGGCTCAGAATAAACTGGGAAAAGTCCTCCCTGGTTCCCTCCAGGTCAATAGTGTTTCTAGGAGCAACTCTGAACACTACACTCCAGAAGGCTTTTCCCACAAAAGAAAGAATCCTATGACTGCAAAAGACAATGAGGGGTCTGTCCGCAAAAAGGTACACTTCAGTAAGAACATCCAAATCAATGCTGTGGATGATGTCATCTTGTATCCCGCTGATTCCAAATTGCTCCTTAAGGATGCTACCTCTCCATGAGGAGCTCGACGCTCAATGGAGGCAATCTCAAGGCTCATTCGAGGCTGTCATATCAATCACGTCGAAGATGGTCTCAGCAATGTCCTGGTGGACGGTCAAAGACAATATTTCGCAGAGTCTCTTTCCTTATGAAAAAACCAAGAATGGTCATGACGTCCGATGCTTCCAACTACGGATAGGGTGCTCACCTGTAAGAATTGCAGGTCCACGGAAAATGGTATTTTTAGGAAGCTCTGTATCACATACATTTCTTAGAACTCAAAGCGGTCCTTTTGGGTCTTCAAGCATTCCTGCCATAAATCATGAAGTCATCAATCCTGACCCGTACGGACAACACCACCACCATGTTTTATCTGTGAAAGCAGGGAGGGACAATATCTGAAACCTTCTCAATCCTGGCTCAACAGATTTGGGAATGGCCAATAGCTAATGAGATATCGATTCAGGTTCAGCCTGTGCCAGGACTCGGGAACAATTTGGCAGACTCACTAAACAGAGACACAAAGCAGTGTCACAAGTGGGAGCTAAACAACGAACAGTTAGAAAAGGTTTTTCACTGCTGGGGATTTCCAACCCTAGATCTGTTCATTACATCTCTCAACAGAAAATGCTGATCCTTCGCCAGCAGGTTCCCTCAACCAGGCTCTCTGAGAAATGCCTTCCACTTCTCATGGGAGGGAGCATTCGCCTATACATTCCCTCCATTTTCACTCATAACGATAGTGCTCCAAAAGATCAAACATGAACCTTGCTGTGTTACTCTAATAGCCCCGGCGTGGGCATGACCGTACTGGTTCACAGAGCTGTTTCGCCTATAAAGGTGCTCTCCGATATACTTGCAACCGAAGGAGGATCTCTTGTCCATGAACCAGGGTCAAGTGGTTAACCCGTAGGTTCGCACACTCAACTTGACAGACTGGCCCCTCATCCCACAGTGTTCGGCAGATTAAACATTTCTGAGGGATGTCAAACAATACTGCAGAATGCTCGTGCTCCCTTCATGATAAAATACTACTCAGCCAAGTGGAAAAGATTTTGTATATGTTGTGACACAAACTCTCTTGATCTGCTTTCTTCATCACTTGAGGATGTTTTGCCTTATATATTATCCCTTGCTAAGGCTGGTTTGGCACACGCATCCATCAAGTTAAACTTAGAAGCTGTCGGCAGGTACAGACGGCAATCCGGTTCTTTGTCGCTGTGGTCTGATAGTCTAATAAAATAATTCATGAAAGGACTTTTCAGGCTCTTTCCTCCTGTAAGGAGTCCTCCAGTACCATGGAAATTAAATACTGTATTGTCGCACCTCATGAAATCACCCTTTGAACCTATTCACAACTGCGACTTGAAGTATCTAGCTTGGAAGGTAGCCTTCCTGTTAGCTATCACGTCAGCAAGACGTGTTAGTGAAATTCAGGCCTTTACCACAATGGAGCCTTACCTTCAATTTTTTCCAGACAAAGTCATTCTTCGGTCAAACGCATCTTTCATTCCTAAAGTGCCTTCAGTGTTTCATCTAAATGAGCCAGTGGTTTTGCCCTCCTTCTTTGCAGCTCCTTCGTCACCAGCTGAAAGGGCTCTCCATTCTCTGGACATTAAAAGATGCCTAAAATTCTACTTGCAAAGGACTCAGTCTTTCAGAAAGTCTACTCAATTACTGGTTGCCTTCTCTGCCCCTAGGAAGGGGTCAGGATTTGACAAGGTTGTCTTTCGCACGTTAGATTTCATCAGTTATTCTTCTTTGCCATGAGAGGGCTGGCCGCCCTCTGGTTGCCAAAGCCACAGTGCACTCAACACGTAAGGTGGCTGCTTCTTCTGCCCTGTTCGCTGGAGTGTCCTTGCCTGATATCTGCATGGCGGCGATGTGGGTGAACGTCCATACCTTAACGAAGCATTACTGCTTGGATGCCTGACAAAGGGTGGATGTGACAGTTGGTCAGGCTACGCTGAGGAGGTTACTCGCTTAAAAGTATGATGTTTAAACCTGTTTATTACTGTACAAGTTCACTTTTTTTATATATCTCGAATATTTTCCATTTTTAGTTTGTATGTGTATATATATATATATGTATATATATATATATATATATATATTCAACACACCGTCACTTATCTCGCGCTCTGGATTAACTCCAGCCAAGAAGAAAGCCAACGGACACGGACCAGTTGAAGTGCTCCAATTTTTATTTCAGGTGTAGTAGAAGCCTCATGACGTTTCGGCTCGCAAGAGCCTTGTTCACATGACAATGTTCAATTAGAAAAAACACCAATTTATACTGCCAGTGATTGGTTGAAATTCGTCACATGAGAGGGTAGTGTTATATCATAGTGAACATAGAAGAAGTACTAACAGGTCTTTAAAGTGCATATTTGAAAAACATATAAAGACCACAGTTTGGGATACAGAACTACGGTAAAATACCCGATTGTTGGCCAAAAGTCACTTTACATTTAAACAGAGGTAAGCAAAATATATAAATCTCATCACTTCTTTTTCTAACCCAATAGGACTTAGGATGTCTGATATTGGTACAATACCCAAATAACTAATACAGTATTGACAGTAAGCTCTTATATAATAAAGTGCAAATGCCTATTGTTTTCATATGTGCAAAACCTGCAGTAGTGCAATTTTTAATGTGCGAAAACTAGCAAAGGTGCAAGACTTGCAATGTGCAATATATTGCATAATAGTGCAACTATTTGCTGTTGTCAGCTAATGAGGAACCCATCCTACTCTAGGATCCTCTTATTGAAATACTGTATTTTGTACATCAAATTCATACACATCAATAACCACAAATATATAAAATATGGTTAAAATATTTACAAAACAAATCAAATATTCAGTCCTATATAGATACAATTGATTATAAAATCTGTACAAAAGCTTTGAATTATTGGGGACCTTCTGCTTCTACATTTTCTCTATTCTATGTCACTATGTTAAAAAAATAATCATCACTGTGAATAAAGTGCTTAATGGGCTGAGTATATGTGACTATCAGGGCACAAGGACCCGTTTAGTCTCCAATATCCAGCCATACCCATCATGTATAAAATCAGACTTCTCATCAGATAGCAGCAAATACAGGTTAATGTCAGATTCAAAATCAAGAACTTGAATTCTTTATGCTACACTATATGTCTCCCATCTGGGCTAAAAATACAATAGTATTTTAGATGACATATCAACACTATGTTAGTACAAGATTAATTAAGGTAAGCACGTATACAGGTCCTCCGTTACATTTAGTCCCCCCGGGCTCTTAGTGTTAAGTAGAAGGATATACTTGGTCTCAAGCCTCCTCAACCTGTTCTCTCTGTCTCCACCCCTTCTACTGGCCAATATAGAATCAATTACCCAGTACTTAAGCAAGCTGTTATTGCTCTGGTGGGTTTCCCTAAAATGTCGGGCCACTGGGTATGTATTGTCACCATTGGTGATCGCACGTAAATGCTGTAGAATGTGCTTATGTACAGCATGCTTCGTGCTACCCACATATCTTAGTGGGCAGGGGCATTGGAGAACATAAATCGCAAACTCAGTTTTACAGGTCAAAACCTGTGTTATAGGATGAGGATGGTCAGTGAAACCGTCTATGTATGTTCTAGTATTTTCTCCATGGACACACGCCTTACAGGTCTTACAGCGGTAAAATCCTTTGTTTTGTTGCCACCAAGATATTTTGTTGAATGGCTCTGGACTGGTGTCAACTATTTTATCCCTAAGGGAAGGTGCCTTACTGAATGTGAGGGAGACTTTTTTGGGAAGGGTTTTTCCAATGATAGCATCACGGGTGACTAAAGGCCAATGTTTGTTCATGATCTTATATAACTCATTGTGTTGCCTACTGTACCCTGTTATAATGCGGAACTTATTCTTCACTGAGTTCAGTTTGTTTTCAGTTTCCCCAGTCTCAATCAATGACTGCTTCACATTCCTAGTCAGGAGCTCCTCCCTAGTTAACAACATGGATTTTTCTATAGCTTTATGGATTACCTGTCCAGAGTATCCACGTTCCAAAAACCGTTTCTTACTGTCTTCCTGAGCTACCTTGAGGTCTGTGGGGTTACTGCACACTCGGCGTAAACGAAGCATCTCCCCATAGGGGATGCTCGAGATTAAATGCGCCGGGTGAGCCGCATGAAGTATACTATTTCCTGCAGTTATTTTTCGAAACATTCTACTTTCAAGATGTCCATTGTGAATATATAATTCAGTATCCAAGAAAGTGATAGATTCTTGGCTAAGGGTGGCAGTGAATTTGAGGTTGAGGTTATTGTTGTTTAAACTTTCAATAAAACTCAAAGCTTCCTCCTTGCTACCTCTCCAAATAATTATCAAATCGTCTATAAAACAATACCATCTAATCAGGTTGTTATTAACAATGTTATGGTAGTTTGGCCTAAGGACTAACTCCTCCCAAGCTCCCATGTGCAAACATGCAAAGCTTGGGGAGAAGCTGGCCCCCATTGCTACACCCTGAAGTTGGCAATATAGTTGGTGATTAAACAAAAACAAATTATTTGCCAGACAAAATCGAAGCATGCTCAACAACATTTTGTTATGATCTTCAAATTCAGAGCCTCTTCTCAATAGGTAGTGTTTTACTGCCGCAAGACCATCAAGATGTGAAATGCTGGTATACAGCGCTGTTACGTCCAACGAGATTAGCCAATCCCCCGCTACTCATTCAATATCCATGATTTTAGTTAGCAAGTCCCCAGTATCCTTAATGTATGAGTCTAGATTCCGCACATAACCCTGTAAAAAATAGTCAATATAACAGAGGTGTGCTCCAGAAGACTGCCTCTAGCAGAAATTATGGGTCTGCCCGGTGGATGTTGGGGGTCTTTATGTACTTTAGGAAGAAAGTACAAAATGGGTGTGATGGGGTGGTCATTTTTAGGTATTTATACTCAGCTTCGCTGATGAGTTTAGATGTCTTCCACTTAGCCAATTTTTGATGGTAATCTGTTTTAACCGATGTTAATATCTGCATCTGGACACGTTCATAACATGTTCGATCATTAAGTTGGGCATAAGCTTCTTGGTCATAGTTGGTTTTAGACATGAGGACCACATTGCCCCCTTTATCACTTTCCCTCACAATGATATACTTATCTTGTGAAAGTCTTTTGGTTAGCGCTTCATATTGTTGACTGCGATCATTATGTTGCCATTTCTTTTTCTTTCTATTTATTGTTTCACCATGCAGTTGTTTTAAGTCCCCCACCACATTCTCATGGAAGACATCTATATTGTCTCTAGGTAAAACTGGTACGAATACGGAGGGTGGCCTGAAATGGGTTTCTGTCGAGATTCTGTTACCCCTTTCATCAAATATGTTATCCTCATTCAAACAAATGTCTTCATAGCCAACCCCTTCAGTTTCCGTACCTTGTGTGGCAACTATTGTATCGCTATTCAGCTCATAGTTTGGGCTGAATTATTTTTACTCTGTCCTTTAAAGTGTAGAATTTTCGTAGTTTAAGTTTACGTACTGCTTTGTAAACATCACAACATGTAGCCGAATAATTGAAGTTGCAAGGAGAGGCATAGGTCAATCCCAATTTAAGAATTTCCTCTTCTTTTGCTGTTAATTTTAATGGTGTTAGGTTGACGATAGTGCGGTTATTATCCCCCGCTATTCCTGTGCGGAGGCAGATCCCTGCCCCCGTCCTCATCCTCGTTTTCTCTTTTGGAAACCTCCTTTTTGCCGCCCTGCTTCTTTTGTGCCTTTGATAGTTTGCCCATTTGCGGCTTGACCCCTCTGTATCCGCGGCCTTAATGATTTTAGTCTCTCCTGACATAAAAAAGCAATCTCCTGGCCAGGTGAGGGTCTGGGTCCAACGTCCGCCTGTATTTGCTTGCGGCGGTCCGTCTCAGATCCTGTTTCAATGTCAGAGCTAAAGGTGGAGTTGGATGAGGCTGTGGAGTCCGACGCCGCCTGTTTTTGGCGAGAGGTCTTAGATTTAGGTTGAGGTGGTTTAACTGCTCCCTTACGGAGTGAGTCATATTTACGAGAAAACGTAAAAATCTGACCCAACTCGTAGTCATTACGATCTCTCGCAAATTTATATGCTTTTCTTTCAGTAATTTTAGCTTCTTCCTTTTTAAAAGGCGCTCATTCATAGCTTTTAACAGACGTGTCCGCTCCTCCTCTTCCCCCATGGCCTCCAACTCTTCCTGAACGCTGGCTATTTCACTTAACAGATTAGCCCTGTCGATGTCGGCATATTTAATTAAAATCTGGACCTGACGTCGTGATGCGTCTAAATTGCATTCAGCCCACTCCCTCATAAGCTCAGGATTGGGGTCCTCATATGTTGGGGCAGTTAATATGCGGAGACCTCGTGGTATTCGGTTTACCTCAATGTAGCTTTGCAATGATTTTGATTCCCACCATTTTGATTGCTCTAAGCGGGATTTCTTCTCAAGAACTTTTATTAAATCCTTCATCGCACTGTTTTTGCTGCCACTAGCGTCATCATTAATCCTTCCTCTGATATCAATAGGAAGAGGGGTGCTGTCGGAAAACATTGTGGCTGCCAATATATATATATTTATATGCAGCAGAAGTCGTCAAAACACAGAATCCAAAGGACGACAGCGGACCCAGAAATTTTAAAGGTGCTATATTTTTATTGTGCTTTTTCCCGCACCTCCGCCATGACGCAATTCAAGCCTAACGGCCCTTGATCACATGACACGCTATGGTCGGTAGACCGGCTATTTAAAGTGACAGTGCAAAAGTATTAACAACAACGTCATCATAGACATAATGAAAATATCTATTGGAGTTCGTTTGATATTTAAAACACATAACGTTCTAAAATCACATAAATCGGTTTGCAGACTTCAATTCACTGTATTTGTAAACTTGACTTAAACGGTGAATGCGTATAAAATTAATTCTAAAATAGAATTAACTGCAGTACCCGGTCAGGTCTTTCAAACCACAATACCACAATTGCAAAAAAAAAAAAAAAAATATATATATATATATATATATATATATATACATATATAAATAGTGTTTTTATTTTTTAGCATTCATATGCATTATTGTGAGTTCATGTTAAAGGAGTAGTTCTTTCTTGGGGTGCATGATGGGATGGTTCACCTTCCCACCGCCTTTGGCCATTTTTTCTCGTAAAGTACTGCTTGCAATTCTGATTCAAGCAAGTGAATCTATAAAAGATATAATACTTGAGAAAAAACAAGTTACTTACCTGTACACGGTGGCTCTCCTGTAATGATAACTTTTACAGATTCACATGCGACCCTCCCTCCTCTACTTCTCAGGTTCACCTTTCATACCATCTCATTACCTAGGGCAGTCGTGTTCGAAATCTGAGGGTATGGTGGCCCTGCAGGAGAAGGAGATTCTATGGTTTGAGCTCTGATTGGCTGGAGTTTGGATGTTTTATAATAATGGTTATAGGTTACTAAAGAGAATTAATTTCGATGGTCTTTTCAGTATTATGTTTTAATACTGCTTTTTTGCTGTTATCGTGGGACTCCCACCATGACGACGGGGAAGATTCAAGCATGTGAATCTATAAAAGATATCAATACGGGAGAAACACAGTGTACAGGTAACTAACTTGTGTTATGTATATATAGCAACCCTGTACGTAGATGATATATATATATATATATATATATATATATATATATATATATTTGTTTTTGAGGAAACCGTAAGGTGAAACGCATGTCAGGGGGGGTTGCACAATAAAGCATTCAGCTAAAAAAATCTATCCGTGTGTGCTCTCCGACTTTTGGTTGCTGAAGTGTCTGCTGGTGGGATGAGCAGGTTCTCAAGGTGAAATTTAAGGATATTTGGGATGGACGAATCAGTAGTTGGATGCATTTCATCGATGATATATTTTTTATTTGGAAGGTAACCAAGGAAACTGCGGGCATATTCATTAAGTCCTTAAACTCAAATGATCATAATCTCCTGTTCACAGCCTCTGTTAGCAATGAATCTATTGACTTTTTAGATGTTCACCTATACATAGACGATAATAAAATTGAGACCACTCTTCACAGAAAATGCACGGCTGGAAACTCCAAGCTTCATGCGCGAGTTTCCATCCAGCACATATTATCAGGAGTATCCCATATGGGGAATTCCTGAGACTACGTAGAATATGTAGCAATGAGAGTGCATTTGAAAGTTGTGTACTAGAAGATAGTAATAGATTCAGAGAAAGAGGGTACAGTGAAAAGATCATAAGCCAAGCGCTAGTCAAAGTAAAGGCTCAATCATGTGATGATATGGTGAGCTGTTACCAGATTCCTTCCCAAGAAGTCAGTAATACAAGCACTAATGTGGACCCGGTACCAACAGAAATAAGATTTATAACCACATACAACGGACAACACAAAAAGATCAGGGCTATAATCAATAAACATTGGCCAATTATACAAACTGATGCTATATTAAATCAACTTTTTTCCTAATCCACCACTTGTAACATTCAGGAAAGCAAAATCTATGCACAATGCATCAGTTAGGTCTAGCCCTGAGGTGGTTGCCAACAAACATAAAATGAGCTCCATGTGGTTAGCCCCACAAAATGGATTCACCAAGTGCAAAACATGTCGAGCATGCAAATTCAGAATCTCAATATACTACTGTGTTCGGTCCCAACAAAAATAAGCTGCAGGATAGGTACAACTGTTGCATGGAGTTTACTGTCTACGTGCTGAGTTGCACTTGCGATTGCAGTACGTGGGCAGCTCTACGCTGCAAGTACACATGCGTATTTTACAGCACTTAAGAGAAATAGGGAATTCAGATATGAGTTATCCAGTTGCAAGACACTTTAAAACATTCCATCGAAATAACCTGAATGATTTGAAATACTATGTCATCGCTGCTGTGCCCCCTATGAGAAGAGGTGGTGATAGGGAGAAACTTTTAAGACAATTGGAGGCGAAATACATACTAGAACTTGACACCAGAACCCCCAATAGATTAAATAACGGGGAAGGACTGTATAAATATTTATAACAATTTTTTATAGGAATTTATATATGATGACTTATTACTGTTCTTAAAGGTTTATAACTATTTATGAGATTTTAGCCTTTTTCTAAGTTTTTCAACCAGAAGGGAAATTGCTGCTAAAGTGTGCAATTATTCATCAGTATTGTATTTACCTCCATGTCGGAGCACATGTTCCCAAATCATTACCGAGCTCTCCCAGTTTCTCTTCTTTTTGTTTACTTTTTGCTCACGCTGAGCAATATGAATTTCAGCACGATGTATTTATTCAGATGGTTAAATATGCCAGAAACCCCTTCAAATTTGTTTTTAGATGCACTTTATTTAACCATTTTCACTTACATTTAAAGCATCAGCACTTTTTCAATGCCTTATTGCACTATCAAATATGACATCCTCTACGATATATATTTTGTGGGCAGTCTATAGAAAGGTTATATTGCTGTAAGAAATAATAGCCTCTATATTTATTTGAGGCTGTATCTATGTTATGTTATGTTATGTTATGTTAAAATGCGTTTATATAGCGCTCGGCTACTCTAAAAGAGTGTCCCGGCGCTTTCCACAGGCAGCTACAGTGTATAACAACAGAACAAGAAAAACAGAACCCAAAAGAAAAAGAAAGAAACCCACCTAAACAGAGAGATTAAAAAGCCAAGTCTTCAAATTCTTCCTGAATTGAAGCAAATTGGGAGTACTGCGAAGTACCAGTGGGAGCGAGTTCCACAGCTGGGAGGCCTTGAGGCTGAAAGAGCGCCCCCCAATGCGAGCCTTCCTCACGCGTGGAACCACAGCAGTGAAAAGGGATTCCGAACGCAGTGAGCAAGCAGGGCGATAGAAAGCCAATCTCTTCTGCAGATATCCTGCGCCTGAGCCAAACAGAGCTTTGTGCACCAGCGTCAGGGATTTGAACATAATCCGCTTCCGGATCGGGAGCCAATGAAGCGTCTGCAGAAGCCCAGAAGCCCGTGCGCGTCTATGCAAACCAAAGATCGCGCGGGCTGCAGAGTTCTGTGCCACCTGCAAACGCTGGACCAAGTAGTCTGGAAGGCCTAGAAAAAGGGCATTGGCATAATCTAGCCTGGAACCAATGAGCGCCTGCACCGTAATCCGTCTGTGCTCCGCAGATAGTAAAGGAAGAAACTTGCGGAGCATTTTCAGAATGCCGAAACAGGTGCCGGCCAGGCCAAGAACATGCGCTCTCAGAGAGAGCTTGTTATCAAGCTTAACGCCAAGATTTTTGGCCACCAAGGAGGATTGTGCCGGAGGACACATGGCAGCCGACCACCACTGCCGCCACTCGGGATCGATGGCACAGCCGAAGAATAGCACCTCCGACTTACTGGAGTTGGCCTTCAGACTATTCCGCTGGAACCAGCCAAAGACCATATCCAGGCAGTCCCGAATTCTCTCACCATCAAATGGCTGATCTTTTGCACATGTGAAGAGGAGTTGCGTGTCGTCGGCGTAGGACACGATCTGGGCTCCGTAAGCCTCCACCGCAGCCGCCAGGGGGGACAAAAAGATGTTGAACAATGTCGGGCTCAACACAGAACCCTGTGGAACCCCGACTCCCAATGGCGGCATCTCGGCGGAGCTCTGGGAAACCCAGACTGTCTGGCGGCGGCCCTCCAGAAAAGATGTAAACCATCTGAACACCGTCCCCCTTAGGCCGATGTCATAAAGCCTGGCGAGGAGCGCCTCATGGGGGACGGTGTCGAAGGCCGCCGACAGGTCCAACATGACTAGCATGGCCTTGCCACCCACATCCAAGGTCTCCCTGATGATCTCAGAGACCTCCACCAACGTCGTTTCCGTACTAAAATTCGGACGGAACCCGGATTGGGATGGATGGAGCAAATTGTTGGATTCTAGGAAGCTCGACAAGACGCCATGGACATGTTTCTCAGTGATCTTGGCCAGGGCCGGGAGAAGTGAAATTGGCCTGTAATTGGCCAAGACCTCGGCATCAAGACCAGGCTTTTTCAGGAGGGGGATCACCATCGCCCTTTTCCAGGTGCGTGGGACACTCCCCTCCCTCAAGGAGGCATTGAGGATCGGGTTGACCAGGGGATTCACCACTGCCGCCATCCCGGCCAAACATTTGGCAGGGCAGTGGTCAAGTGGCGAGCCAGATTTAAGACTGGCCAGCAGAGCCCGGGACATATCACTGGAGACAGGTGGAAAGTCCGCCAGTACTGCCGTAGGCAAGGACGATGTTCCAAGTCCTGCCCCGAGGCCACAGCAACCCTCCACCGAGCTCTCCGAGAAGGAGGCCTGAATTGCCTTAATCTTGTCGGTGAAAAAAGTGGCAAGATCACACGCCCACGCATTAGGTGATACAGGCGGGGGTGAATAGGAAGTAGGGGCCGTGAACTCCTTCACAATCGTGAAGATCTCCTGGCAGGAGTTCGCCGCCACCTCAATCCTCCTGGCAAGGTATTCCCGCTTGGCACCAAGAATGTCACGATGATAGGCCTTCACCGCCGATCTATAGGCGAGTTTAGCCTCCCCATCATATTGAAGGCGCCAGGCCCGCTCAGCAACCTTGCATTGGCTGCGAGCCATACGCAGCGCCTCCGTAAACCACGGCGCAGATTGCCGTATCGCAGAGGACCGGGGGGTTGCCCTTGGGGCAAGATCATCTAACCTCTCAGTCAACCATCGCTGCAGGGCCTCAGTGTCTCTTTCCGGATCCCCCGAGAGGGGACATGGATGTTCCGTGAGCGCCTGTTCCAACATAGCAGGCGTCACTCTGTGCAACGCTATCTAGTGGATAATACAAGAATCTAGGCAGTCCATGCTCCTTGCAATTGATTCATAATCCCGTGGGTGAATATTACTAACCAATAGAAAAATTCTAGAATCCCTATTACAGGTTTATATGAATATTGTGGAAAGGATACTATCAGCATTATGTTCAACAATCTCGTATTTGAACGAGGAAATGTTAGAGTAACTGCTTAAGTTAAAGATAAGCACAACTTTACATTATGTATTTGTTACTACACAGCACACAGCATTGTAAATAGCACTTTATTTAAAAAGCTAAGTGAATGTTTTTTCTAACAGAGAAAGTTGGCATTAAATTTGCACATGGAGCTGAGTATTTGCGCAGTAAAATGTATATTTTTAAATGATTGTATGATATATTTTAAAACTTATTTATGAATTTGTTTACGTTTTAGATATATCTTTTTTTCAACAATTTTTGGCTTGTAAATGATTGTGATGCCTGTTGCATTTTAAAATCCCAGTGGAGTCTTTTGTCTAACTTCACTAGTGTCACGTGATATTAACATGGAGTAACGTGTATAAAAACGCTGACTAACTTTGTGTTCGTCATGGGATCAAGCCCAGCCATTGGGTGAAACGCATCATCAGCCATGTTCTGCACCAGGAGCCCTGGAGAAATTCATATACATATATATATATATAATATATATATATATATATATATATATATATATATATATATATATATATATATATATATATATATATATATATATATATATATAGTCTGGCACAGACTCCAGATTTTGTGAAAAGTGCTTGCTATTCCACGGACATAGTCCATATATATATATATATATTTATGTATATATATATATATATACATACACAATGAGGGGAACCTCTATACTGACCTATATTCCTTTACGTCTGAGCATTAAAGTCTCTACAAGGTAACAGTTACTATGCTACATAAGGACAAGAGATAATTCATTAAGACATGGAATGTATATTTGATTTCTTTCATTTATTTTATATCTTTTGCATAACAAATTACTTTTTTCATTTTCTAGTGATCGTTTTATCAAAGTTACAGAACAGTGACATGGTAACATATAATTAAAAAGTGCATGGTTGGATCATATCTGAACACAAACCCCTAAACAATACATATAAAATGACTTTCACTCATACCTTCATTCATACGAATTCAAACTTTCATACCAATTATTCTAACATTACTGACAATAACACAGAACAGTGAAAAAAAGTGAACAACATGTATCGTGTCCTCCTATAGACTCCTCAGAATATGGCTAGAACCCGTTATCTTATTTCTTCCTTTTTGTTTTGAGGGTTAGCAGTTTTTAGTACTCATTCCCTTTCCTTCTCCAGATTTTGATTTCTGATTTAGACTGAGGATGTCTGATGCGTACGGCCGTACGCATCAGACATCCTCAGTCTAAAAAGGAAGAAATAAGATATATATGTATTGTTTAGGGGTTTGTGTTCAGATATGATCCAACCATGCACGAAATTCGTTGTAAATGCATGAATGGTAAAAGCATGTTTTTTTTTTAATGTTTGGATAAGGTAAGTATGGGTATAGGGGTATATATTTTGAGGTACTGAGGTATATGTTTTGGGGTGTTTGGGTATTTTAAGGGTTCAGATATAGTTTTGGGTTATGGGATACAGGAGTAGTTTTAGGGTTTAGGTATGGGTTTTGGGGTACAGGGGTATTTTTAGGGTTCAGGGCGAGGTTTGGGTTTTGGGGTATAGGGGTATTTTTAGGGTTCAGGGGTAGGTTTGGGTTTTGGGGTACAGGGGTATTTTTAGGGTTCAGGGCTAGGTTTGGGGGTACAGGAGTATTTTAGAGTTCAGGGCTAGGTTTGGGTTTTGGGGTACAGGGTTATTTTTATGGTTCAGGGCTAGGTTTGGGTTTTGGAATACAGGGGTATTTTTTTCGGGTTCAGGGGTAGGTTTGGGATTTGGGGTACAGGGGTATTTTAAGGGTTCAGGGCTAGGTTTGGGTTTTGGGGTACAGGGGTATTTTAGGGTTCAGGGGTAGGTTTGGGTTTTGGTGTACAGGGGTATTTTTAGGGTTCAGGGCTAGGTTTGGGTTTTGGGGTACAGGGGTAGGTTTGGGTTTTGGGGTACAGGGTATATTTATAGGGTTAAGATGGGTTAGTGTTTAAGGGTGTTGGGGTATTTTAAGGAGTAAGGGTGGGTTATGATTATGGGGTGCAGGGGTACTTGCATGCTGCGATTCTGCGCCTGTGCGGCACTTTTATTGAGTGGGCGGCTTCATGATGGCCCCCAGCCGTCATCAGCACACAAGCACTGTAGTGCATGACGGCTGGGGGCCGTCATCAGCATGCAAGGGGTTAAAGGGAACAGGGTGGACACCCGGAGCTGGAATGTACAGAACCTGGGAAGAAAAAACAATGAAATATTGGGCACAACGCTCGCTTGTTTTCCCCGTAATCCCACGCCCCACACACGTCCACACCCCAAGCACACGATATGAGACATGGCATGAAGGGCGGAATGTACCACACGCCCCCAGCGTTTGTCACGCCCCCAGCACACGCCCACAGCAAAATGCAGACACGCCCACAAGGGATTACTTTGCTGGCACGGTTCTTTTATCTTTTAAATGTATATGGTGGGCGTCTGCATAGCCTATATCCTTCTGCTGCAACTGCCCTTTCCAACGCTGTATTGGGTGTTGTGATTAGTGCTGTGGTTCCTGAGATTACCCGCCTCAAAGGTTTGGGCTCTCTCTTTATTATATTAGTATAGATATATATATATATGTGTCTTTATGTTTGCTTCCACGAAGACCCTGGAAAGCAGTAAGTGGCACACCCAAGCTGAAACTGTGTCCTTTAATCATTGCAGCAGCACTCCCTTCATCTTCCCAATGCGTTTCGACAGTTCGTCTTGATCATCGTCTTGATAAATACAGGGACTCCTCACTCCCACAGGTGATCTAAAATATATGCAAGGAAATTGTGCGTCATCGCTGCAATGCATCCTGGGCAGGGTAGTTTCAATTATGTCACAATCATAGGGGTCAATATGCTGCAATCACATTTTCGAGGGTTCATCTTGTTCCACCACAGACCCACAACCATAATCGCCCTGGTAGACCCTCGTCGTTTTGGAGGTGACACCCACTTCTACCGGCACTGGACTGTACCGCGAAATATGTCTTTACGTTTGCTCCCACGAAGATTAAAGGACACAGTTTCAGCTTGGGTGTGCCACTTACTGCTTTCCAGGGTCTTCGTGGGAGCAAATCGGGGGAGAAAAAATATTATTCCCCCCTGCCCCCCCTACACATCTGTTTCCAGCATGCCATACATATGCCAGAAGGAGCAAATTAATTGGCTGCAGCTGATTGTTCATCTGTGGTAGATTGTTTTATCCGCTGACTTTTACTGGCATTTATCCTGTAAATATTATGAAATGATTTTTTAAATTGCAATTTTTATATATTTAAATTGTCGATAATGAAAATCAATTCGGATACATTTCAGCAGGCATGTTATTTATTGGAATGATGTGTTCTTTTATTGGGATTATCCCAATACGTGCCATGACAAGTATGTCTTTTATGTTGTTTTCTTTTACACGCCGGTGCCCAATCGAATGTCTTAAAACTTCAGCATTTGCACTTTAAATTTTGCCCACGCCCTCCATGGCGTCATGTGACCAAGGCCTCTGTGCAGGCAGAAATGTTATGCTGGCGAAGGTGCTATTAAACTAACAAACTCACCTGAACTCTGGTCTTCGTGTTCTTTGCTGTGTTGGTGTTCCGGTGATTGCGGACCTGGCCGATAGTTTGGAACTCTGAACATTTGTTAGCCGGTTGAGTGCTTCTCCGGCGTTACAAGACCCCTCCTCCGCAAGCGGCTGAATGGCAGGAAGCTGTGACCCCTGGTGACCCGCAGGTCTTTTACTGCTCCCGTTGGGGAGAGACCGCTCCAGCCCCTGGACTCCTTGCAACACTCCGGCATCTGAAATCGGGCTAGGCGTGGTGGGACGGCTGTCTCAGAACGTGCCCGACGCCCGTTGCAGCTCTGCGTGGGAAGGAAAGTCTGGTGGAGGAGTTTTTTCGTGTTCGGAGGCTCTTTACATTTGGTGCCGGATTCCGTCAGACAGTGAGTACGCAAGATTGCGTTAGTAAATATCATTGAAGCACGATGTCAGCAGGCGCTCGTAGAGGGAGGGAGGTGGCAGCCCTCGATGTGTTCGACGACTCCCCGGCTGGGGGGTCGGGTGTGACGGCTACCATGGAACCGGACTCATATGCAGGCTCCAGTGCCCGTGACAAATTTAAACAGTTGGAAAAGCTCACGAAACGTGAGCAGTCCAAGTGGTGGGAACATCGCTCCTTGAGCCGATACTTGGAAGTTAATCGCATTCCTCGGGGGCTGAGGGTCATGCTGGCCCCCAGCTATGAGCTTCCTGACCCCGAGATGCTCAGAGAATGGGCTGAGTGTAATTTGGATTCCTCTCGGAGGTTGGTGAAGATCCTAATTCGATATGCTGAATATGACCGCAGAAAAATCCAAGTTCAAATTGAAGAGCTGAACAATGAAATAAAAAATTTGGGTGCAGATGCGGCTACAGTATGCACTAAACTCAGAGAGGAGATGCTGGTGCAGGTACAAAAGGAGGAAGATACCATCATTAAGAGAAAACAATACAAGTTCCAAAGGGATAAGAATGACTATCTGGAGGGGCGCATATTCACCTTTGCGCGCAAATATGACGCCATCAAAGCAGCCAAACCCAGAAAATCCCAAATGGTCCCTAATGTACAAAACGCACCACGGACAAGATCACCAGAAAGTTCCTCTAATGCGGAGCTGAGCTCTAACATGGATAGTGGCTCAGACTCAGATGTAGGCAGAAGCGGAGCACGATTGGGGTTTACCCGGTTTACCCTGGCACAGGAACTGGACTGTACGGCAGGACAGGCGAGACACTCTACGCTTCAATAACAAAAAATCCCTGTACCCTGGACATTAGTTAGCATCCGTCTAGTCGACATGAGAACCCAATTTGCTGGAACAATACTTTAATTCCAACACCACCCCCTCTCAATTTATGGTTAGGTGTATATTCTCTAATGTCTTACTATCCATACCAAACCACTGTTTGTAACTATAAGTAGGAGAATCCGGGAAGAATTCAACTCGACACATCCAATGATGTCTGTACCACTGAAACAGTCCATCCATCCACACTCAGAACTTAAATAGATGAAAAAATGTGTGGCGGAGAGGAAGGCACCTAACGGGCGAACAACCCTCGGGGAACTTGGCAGATGTTACCAATTCTATGCCCCTTTCTCATCATCGGTTGCCATTCTTTTTCCAAGAAAAGAACAGTGTCAAAGCCAGAAATGTGCAAACAGAAAGGTGCTAATCAAGAAGCTAGTGAAATAGCTCCCTGATGTGACAAATAACGAAAAGTGAGGTTTAAAATCAACAGACACACCAATTGTACAACTTTATTACTAACTCAGGTGTGTGCTGGTGATTTAAAAAAGGCTGGTAGCTTACTGTCGCATACCACTACCTGTAACCGACATGTTTCACTGCCCGGTAGACTTTATGGCAGATTCATCAGGGCTCACCACTCTGTCACCGCACCAGTGTTGGACATCTTTAAATAGGAAACTATCGAGTTGAAAAACAAACCCTACATAAAATCAATTCTGGACCAAAGACATCTCCTTATCATATCCAGTAGTGGTAAAATAGGGGATGAAAAAACGGGGTCATTACCCTCAACCAGCCATGTCCTCTCATACCAGCTGGTCAGGAAAATTCTCCGTCCTGCTGTAGATTGTTATATCAATCTGCAAATAATCAAACTGCAGTTAGTTAGATTATCTAACTCCACTTCCGCCTTAATATGCATTGGTGTTCCAAGTAAAGCATCAATACTTGATGACGAAACATGTCCCTCACTGTGTATATCTACACTAATTGTCCCCAAGCTGCGTGTGAGCTACACTGAATTTCAGACACAGGCTGTAATGTCAATCTGAAATTAAACAACCTCAAGCTGTAATGTCAATCTGAAAATAATCGAACTGTGGTCAGCGATATACGTTCTGACCAAATCCACAAGCAGCCCTGCTTTGCATTGATGTTCATTCACGGTAATGCGTAAAGTGATCCCAGCATTACTTCTGTCTAAGCTCCATGTCACCGACAACACGTGTTTACACTCATCTGCATTTCAATAACGGGCAGGTAGCCCCTCACATCCCTACTGTGAGTAGAAGCAACAAATCGATATCTGCCCCGGACCGGAGGCATTGCCGTCTGTAACTACAGACGAATATGTCAAAATAACATGGGCATAAATAAATTCTTCTGCCCCCCACTCCTCACCGTACAGATAGGAACCTTGACCGTATCTCATCCCAGGAACACCATACAACTAGTGTCCCCAGGTTTTTAAAAATTACTCAGCTGGTGCCGATTCCTCTATGCGTCCGTTCAAGTGGTCGGGAGAACACACTAATGAGAGGGCACGATAGAAAAGACCACGCCAACAGCCGATTCCTGAGGGTGCCATCTCAGGTACCGGAGGAACTGTTCAGCTACAGTAACTTTTGTGGAGCAGTCCGTTGACCTGACTAAGAAACTGGTACAGCAAAATTTCCCTCCGAAGGTCGTCAAGAATGCTAGGAAGATAGCACTTAATACTCCATGCAGTGTACTTTTTGAACATACTAGCAAGGAAAGACAAGATTGTCTACCAGTAGTGATGACATTCGACCCTATGGCCACCAAGGTTAGGCAGTCTATTAGAAAGCATTGGAATTTATTATCCAACAAAGACTTTTCTATGCCACCACCCAGGTTTGCTTTTAAACGGTCAGGTAATCTAAAGGACAGGCTTGTCCACACCTGTGACTGGATGCCCCTTAGAAATGAATCTACAACCGTTCCTAATGGGCATTACCCTTGTGGGACGTGCTCGGTATGCCCATTAACCAAGAAATGCAGTAGTGTGACATTGTCAACAGGAAAAGAATGATTTTTGAACCAATTCAGCAACTGCAACACCACTAATGTGGTTTACAGGTTACTGTGTAATTGCGGTCTCCAGTATATTGGATTGACCACGAGAAAAATAAAGGTCCCCATACAAGAACACCTCAGTACGATTAAGGCAGGAAAATTGACCACTAAACTGGTCCAGCACTGTTACCAGGAGAAACACACCTTTACATGGACAGTGCTGGAGACAGTGAAGGGCAATCCCAATAACATTGAGGCTGTGTTACTAACTAAGGAAGCTAGATGGAGTTTTAGAGAAAGAAGTGACATACAGGGCCTAAATGAAATTATTGAGTGGAATAGAGTCAAATAGAACCATCTAGATTGATACGTCCATGATGTTGCATATATTGTTGTCTGGATTTGGTGCCCCCATTGTCCATCTAGAGTGAGCTGATGTTGGGCTCATAAATGAATCATCCAACTTTGGCCCAAAACATACAGCTTTGCACTTAATATATAACCCCCTATGGCCACAGGCTGCCCTATTTATTTGTACAGCCATATCACCGCCATACACTGTACTGGTAATTCTAATAGCTTGTAATGCATAGGTTCCAATTTACTAATGTTTACACAGATGGTTGTATACAGAGTTGCACGCTTAGCTTGAGAACAAAGTTTTGTGGGACTGTCTTTAAACAAAGCTATGTATCTTTGTGAATGAGGTTCCATAATAAGGACTGGTTTTGATAATATATAGTTACGAACCCCATTCTAAGATGGCGCCCGCAGGAATCAACTGTACATATAAAAGAAAACGTGATGTGTGCTGTGTTGCGAGTTGCAGAATGAGGGAATCCCCCAAAGTTGCGCGTTTAGCTTGAGAAAAAAGTTCTCTGGGGCTGTATTTAAAATGAGCGTTTAATCAGTGTGAATGTGGTTCCGAAATCAGGACTGGCTTTGATAAACACATAGTTACGAACTCCATTCTAAGATGGCGCCCGCAGGAATCGGCTGTTGGCGTGGTCTTTTCTATCGTGCCCTCCCATTAGTGCGTTCTCCCGACCGCGTGACCGGACGCATAGAGTAATCGGCACTAGCTGGGTAACTTTTAAAAACCGGGACACTAGTTGTATGGTGTTCCTGGGATGAGATACGGTCCTGGTTCCTATCTGTACGGTGAGGAGTGGGGTGCAGTAGAATTTATTTATGCCCATGTTATTTTTACATATTCGTCTGTAGTTACAGACGGCAATGCCTCCGGTCCGGGGCAGATATCGGATATGTTGCTTCTACTCACAGTAGGGATGTGAGGGGCTACCTGCCCGTTATTGAAATGCAGATGAGTGTACACACGTGTTGTCGGTGACATGGAGCTTAGACAGAAGTAATGCTGGGATCACTTTACGCATTACCGTGAACATCAATGCAAAGCAGGGCTGCATGTGGATTTGGTCAGAATCTATATCGCTGACCACAGTTCGATTATTTTCAGATTGACATTACAGCTTGAGGTTGTTTAATTTCAGATTGACATTACAGCCTGTGTCTGAAATTCAGTGTAGCTCACACGCAGCTTGGGGACAAGTAGTGTAGATATACACAGTGAGGGACATGTTTCGTCGTTAAGTATTGATGCCTTACTTGGAACACCAATGCATATTAAGCCGGAAGTGGAGTTAGATAATCTAACTCTAACTGCAGTTTGATTATTTGCAGATTGATATAACAATCTACAGCAGGGCGGAGAATTTTCCTGACCAGCTGGTATGAGAAGACATGGCTGGTTGAGGGTAATGACCCCGTTTTTTCATCCCCTATTTTACCACTACTGGATATGATAAGGAGATGTGTTTGGTCCAGAATTGATTTTATGTAGGGTTTGTTTTTCAACTCGACAGTTTCCTATTTAAAGATGTCCAACACTGGTGCAGTGACAGAGTGGTGAACCCTGATGAATCTGCCATAAAGTCTACCGGGCAGTGAAACATGTTGGTTACAGGTAGTGGTATGCGACAGTAAGCTACCAGCCTTTTTTAACTCACCAGCACACACCTGAGCTAGTAATAAAGTTGTACAATTGATGTGTCTGTTGATTTTAAACCTCACTTTTCGTTGTTTGTCACATCAGGGAGCCATTTCTCTAGCTTCTTGCTTAGCACCTTTCTGTTTGCACATTTCTGGCCTTGACACTGTTCTTTTCTTGGAAAAGGAATGGCAAACGATGATGAGAAAGGAGCATAGAATCGAAATTTGCCTAGCTTACGTAACGGTAAGTTTCAATTCTATTAAGGACACCGAGGCGAGGATTATGCTATATCTTCCTTCGCTTTATTCCTTAATAAAAAACACAGCAGCTCAGGAAAAACGTTAAACACAATGCTCAAAGTAACAAGGAGCATACAATCATAAGATTTTTAAGTCCCAAGAACTACAAGTCCCATGAGGTTAGCCTTGGCACTCCAAATGTAGTCCTTCCAGTATGTCCGCTACCAGGTAGAAAGCCAGTCCTTCCTTGAAATTCCTCCTCTTTCTTCGCGCAGGTTACGCCTTCATCTCACTGATCCTGTTTGGCGCCATCGTTTCCTAGCAGAAAAACAACAGCGTAAACGAGGTGCTACAAGCAACCGACTGCATGCAACAGAGGAACATCATGAAACTGGCATAACATAGTAACAAACTAGAACACTTTGTAAACGCTTTACTTACAGTCATACGGGTGGGTACTGACCATGGAGAACTACTGGGTGGGATAATCCTCGCCTCCGTGTCCTTAATAGAATTGAAACTTACCGTTACGTAAGCTAGCCAAATTTCGATTCTATGTCAGGACCGGAGGCTTCGGATTATGCTAGTTCAAAGCTTACTCACCACCAACTGGGCCAGGTCCACTACTAGTTTAAAATAAAACCTTTTAAACGTAGAATCCGAAGACCAATCTGCTGCTCGCATGAGATCCTCCAACCGAGCTCCCACTGAAAAAGCCTTAGAGGCCATGGCCCCCCTGGCCGAGTGAGCTCCAAAATGCTTCGTATCAATGCCTGCTTCTTGCATGACCCAACGCACCCACCTTGCAATAGTGGGGGAGGAGACTGCTTTGTGTGGTTTATGCAAGGCAATTAGTAATTGTCTTTCGCCCGCCGGGCGAATATCCAAAGTGACGTCTTCATAAGCTTTCAAGCAATGTACAACACACAATTTCGGGGTGTTCACAAAAGCCGGGTACGAGATGGATTGAGTCGCGGACTTCGTGCGACACCCCACCGTGAAAGTAACCCCATCGGGGGAAAAGACACGCGCGGAAACGTCCAAGGCACGTAAGACTGACACACGCCTGCAAGAGACCAGGCATAGAAGCATGGCCAATTTAGCAGAAAGTTCCTTTAAAGACAAGTAACGATTAGCCGGCCAGGATAGAAACAAGTTCAAAACCACGTTGACATCCCAAAGAACTGAATACCTGGGTTCCGGAGGTAACGAGGGGCGGATACCTCGCAGGAGCCGACAAACAAAAGGGTGTTCCCCCACCAGGGAATTCTCTACAGGCTGGTGTCCCGCAGAAATCGCAGAACACATAGCATTGATCGTTCTATATGCCAGACCCTTAGATGCCAATTCAGCTAAGAAATTCAAAATTGGAACAAGGCCTGCGACCAGGGGATTTGTATCACTTCGTCGTGCTATCAGCCCAGGCTTTTGACAGGAGGCCCTCAGCCGATCCCGAAAGGCCCGGGAGCGACCAACGGCTCCGTAAAGCCTCCACGCCATGAGGCGGAGCGAACCCCGAGTGATGAGAGGATGCGGCTCTTGACTCGGATTCAGCAGGAGGTGAGGAAACTGGGGGAGTACAATTGGAAAATCCCAAGAAAGTTCCAGAAGAACTGGAAACCAGACTTGAGATCTCCAAAGTGGAGTGATCAACACCAAGTCCGCCCCCTGACGGCGCACCTGGGCAGCCGTTCGGACCACCATCGAGAACGGGGGAAAAGCAAAAGGCCGTTCCCGACTCCAATCCTGTAGGAAGGCGTCTGTGGCTTCCGCCAGAGGATCCGGCCTCGAACTGTAAAACCGCGGGAGCTGGTGATCCAGGCGGGACGCAAACAGATCCACCGTAAACGGACCCCACAGATCGGTGATCCATTGAAACACTCGGGGATCCAACATCAATTGGCCGGAGTCCCGCAGATGCCTGGAATGCCAGTCCGTCACTTGATTGACGTGGCCCGGCAAGTATTCCGCTGTCACCGAAATGTGACGAGATAGACAATAATCCCAGAAAGTCTTTGCCAAATTTGCCAACTCTCAAGAGCGTGGACCTCCCAGATGGTTCACGTATCGGACCGCTGAGACGTTGTCCATCTTCAGTAGGACGCAGGCTGTCGCCGAATCCTTGGTCCAGCAACGCACCGCAAAGGACCCCGCTAGGAGCTCCAAACAGTTGATATGTAACTGTTGCTCGTCGGAGGACCAGACGCCGCCGGTGGAGAAGTCCCCGCAGCGGGCTCCCCAGCCCGTCCTGCTGGCGTCGGACTCGATGACCAAATCTGGGACCGATCCGAAGATCGCACGCCCATTCCACGCCTCCATGTGCGTAAGCCACCAAGACATTTCCTCTTTCACTTCCTCTGTAAGGGGCACCATCTGGTCGTAGGTCATGCCCCGTCGCAGATGTTGAGCCTTGAGGCGCTGAAGCGCTCTGTAGTGCAACGGCCCCGGGAAGATCGCCTGGATGGAGGACGACAGGAGCCCCTCCACCATGGCTACTTGTCGCAACGACGTCCGATCCTTCGCGATCGTCTGCCGCAACAAATGTCTGATCTTGGCGATCTTCCTGGAGGGGAGGCTGAGCGCAGCCTCGACTGAGTCTATGACGAAACCCAGGAAGGTAAGTTTCTGAGTGGGGACCAGAGCCGACTTGGAGCCGTTGACAACGAACCCCAGCCGCTGCAGAAGCGAAATGGTTTGCCGAAGCTGCCCCGCCAAGACCACCGGACACTGGCCCATCAGAAGGATGTTGTCTAAATACTAAATACACTAACATCCGAATACCCTGACCTCGCAGGTACTCCACCACTGGGTGCAACACCTTCGTGAAGCACCACGGGGCCGAGGAAAGCCCGAATGGAAGGGCGATGAACTCGAACACTGCGTCCCTCCAGCAAAACTGAAGGAAACGACGGTGCGGAGGATGGATGGGAATCACCAAATAGGCATCCTTGAGGTCCAACCTCACCATCCAGTCTAGTGGGAGAAGCACGTCTCGAAGGAGGTGGATCCCCTCCATCTTGAAATGCCGGTAGACCAACCACCCGTTGAATTCCCTGAGGTTGATCACCGGGCGCTTGCCCCCATCCGTTTTGTCCACCAGGAACACATTGATGATGAAACCAGCGGGATGGCGCGTTGATCGACGGATGGCCCCCTTGCACAGCAAGCCTTTGACCTCCCCGTCGATCAAGAGCGCGTCGGGTTCTGAAAACACAATCGGCCGTGGCAAACATTCCTGAAATGGTTGATCGTAGAACTCTATGTGAAAACCACGGACGGTTTGTAACACCCACCCGTCGGCAGTAAGCGACGCCCACTCCTTGTAAAAGGTTGCCAGTCTCCCACCTATGGGGACGTGATCTAAAGAAAGGACACTCACCGTTGGGATTGTTGGGTCCTGGAGTCCTGCGGAAACCTCTGCCGCCAAAGCGCTGTCCTCTTGTGGGATAGAAGTTGTTGAAGTTGGCAGAGGTCTGGTATTGCCCTCTGCCGGAGCCTTGACCACTCTTATTGGCATTGTGCCCACGACCGGTCGCGCGGCCCCTGCCGCGACCGGCCCCTCCAGAAAAACGCTGTTGAAAGACTCGTTTAATGCTGGACTGTGCCTTGTCCAACGAGGTAAACGTGGACACAAATTTACCTAACTCCCTGATGAAGGGTTCCCCAAAGAGGCCTCCCTGGGCCACCGCACCCGCCAAGTCCCCCAATTTGGGGTCCAGTTTGATGAGCAGGGACCTCCTACGCTCCGTGGAAAGGGCGCAATTAGCATTTCCAAGGAAAATTATCACTGTCTGGGCCCAGTTAGACAAAACTTCAGGGGAAATAACGGTACAGTTGGCTTTTGCCTCCTCCGCCATGTCAAGAATCTTTGTGGCGGGCCCGACCGCGTCAAGCAGTTTATCCTGGCATTACCGCCAGGAGCGGTCAATGCCTTTGCGCGGGTCTTTCATAAATTTTGCCCAGAAAGTGGCTATTTTCGCATCTAACTCAGGTGTCATGGCCACCTTGCCCTCCAGAGTGGGCCTCGGACATTCACCCCGCAGGCAACCCCTAGCTTCCTTTTCTAAGGGTTTGCGCAGGCGACCCACCGCAAACTTCGCCACGGTCTCACCCGGTGTCCAAGCCGCGGACAGCAGATGCACGATCTCATCCGGGTCCAACATGCCCGAAACATCCTGGGGTAAGTCCAAGGTTGAGCCCGAGGGGCGCCAAGAGCGCTCAGACTCCCCGTCGTCGTCCGTGTCGTGGGAGGACAGCCCCGGAGACGGAGGATCGGTCCCCGGGTCCAATGAAGGGTCAGGGCCCGAAAGCGGCGCAGGAGGGGCAGAAGACGCTTTAGCCAAAAAAGCGTCCCTGAGACGCTTGAATGCGTCTCTATCCACCCCCTGTGCCCCCAACGGAGCTCCCTCCTTGCGCGGCTTTTTGGGGGCCGGCGGATCCTCAGGCAAGGGCCCCGGGAGGCCAGTAAGCCCTTGCAAATGGGCTGATGCCAATTTCTTGCACTCCTCCACAATACGCGCTGAGAGGCGGTCCTCCATGGGCCCCACCACCTCAGTCACGCAGTGGTAGATTGAATTGTCAACCGCCTGGTAAAACTCATCATCCTGGAGATAGGAGCGAGACTCCTCAAAATAGCCATCCTCCTCCATAATAGCCCTTAGTAAAATATCTAGGGAGGTTCACAATGCTGCCTTACCCCAGCGGGTGTCTGAGGGCAAAATATGGGCAGTCACAAGGGCTGCAATCAAAGTTTGGGCCAAGGTAGCTGACAATCGGGGCTGCACTGGGACCCCAAAATGCGCAGACCCTCCACAGGACTGGGTCCAAACCACCCCCACAGCGCGTTCACCACACTCCTAAATAACGCAGTGCAAACTCGCTTCCGGCGTTCCTCGCGGTCAATAGCCGCTATACAGACCCTCCAAGAGGGCGTCAAAGTGTTAACTGGGCAGAAACACAGACCCGGTAGAACCGGGCGTGAAGGGCTGGAGAGGGCAAGGCTCCGACGCTGGCTGACTCCTCCGCGCTTCTCACAGGGTGAGGAGAGCGCCGAGGAGCCAGCGAGACGTGTGGGCGCCCTCTGGCGGGCGTCTCCCGCACCGCAACAACACTTGGGGAAAAAAACGCCAAAGGAGCGGAAAAACGCTCCCGCGGTCGGGGCTCTGCAAAGGAAACGGCAAAGCAACAAGCCCCCAACAATCTCTAGAGCATCAACATCTCTAAATAGTCAACAGTACATCGTACACTGGAAAAAACACAAAGAGCACTTAACTGGCTGCGTGAGCAGCGAAGAAAGAGGAGGAAGTTCAAGGAAGGACTGGCTTTCTACCTGGTAGCGGACATAGTGGAAGGACTACATTTGGAGTGACAAGGCTAACCTCATGGGACTTGTAGTTCTTGTGACTTAAAAATCTTATGATTGTATGCTTCTTGTTACTTTGAGCATTGTGTTTAACGTTTTTCCTGAGCTGCTGTGTTTTTTATTAAGGAATAAAGCGAAGGAAGATATAGTATAATCCGAAGCCTCCGGTCCTGACATAGAATTGGTAACATCTGCCAAGTTCCCCGAGGGTTGTTCGCCCGTGAGTTGCCTTCCTCTCCGCCACACATTTTTTCATCTATTTAAGTTCTGAGTGTGGATGGATGGACTGTTTCAGTGGTACAGACATCATTGGATGTGTCGAGTTGAATTCTTCCCGGATTCTCCTACTTACAGTTACAAACAGTGGTTTGGTATGGATAGTAAGACATTAGAGAATATTCACCTAACCATAAATTGAGAGGGGGTGGTGTTGGAATTAAAGTATTGTTCCAGCAAATTGGGTTCTCATGTCGACTAGACGGATGCTAACTAACGTCCAGGGTACAGGGATTTTTTGTTATTGAATCTAATTGAGTGGAGGGCTATCCCATAGTTACCCGTTTTTCCCTCTGAGCTCCTTTGTGGAGACACTCTACGCCCCAGGATACAGCCACAGCCAAAGTCAAAAGCCACACCACCAGGCGGAGAGAGCGGCTGCAAGCCAATGCAAGGCGCAAAACCATAGAGAAGAAATCAAAACAGGCAGTGGAACAAAAAGTAACTGGTTTGTCAACAGCTAATAATTTTGGTCTCTCAGTAATAAATCTTACCCCAACGAAGCTATCGGATTCAGAATTGCACATTTTGTCGATGGGCTTGTCTTTTTGCCCACCGAGTGACTTCAATTACGCTGGAATGCGAATAGACTTATTTAAATTTACGCGCAAATTGAAGTTAAGAAAACATTTTATCAATAGCAAGTCACGTAGGGGGTCTGAGAGAATTGAGAATACAACAACAAGGTTGGGATTGGCAGCAAACTATGTGCCACTAATGCAGGACATGGATACATTGAGATTAGAACAATCAGTCTCACAGAGTGTGCAGGATATACCAACCACTTATCTAAGCAGCCAAACAAAGTTCAAACCACGTTCCACCTTTACGCCACTAATGTTATATGATAACATCGACATTTTTCATGAGGCAGCTACTAAAGAGATAAAGGGCCTGTATGAAAAGACGCTTAAAATCAAAAAACACAAACACAGGCAAAACCAGAAATATACTGATCTCGTCAACAAAATCCAAAAAGATGGCAACATGATTGTACGTCAATCGGACAAAGGCGGCAACGTCGTATTGTGGCCAAGAAGCCTGTATATGGAGGAAGCACTCCATCAGCTAAATGATACCAACTGCTACAAACATTGTGACGTAGGGGTGGTCAGAAAAGCTCAATCTGACTTTTATTCCTTGCTGATGGGATGGCGCTCATCAGGTTTTATCACCCCAGTCCTATACCTCATCCCCAAAGTCCACAAGGACGCCACAAAGCCCCCAGGGAGACCTATTATCTCAGCATGTGGGGGGCTTCTAGAGAAGACTAGAATCTATGTGGACTCTTTTTTACAAGAGTACGTCTGTGGACTCCCATCATACATCCAGGATTCCAGTGACTTTCTAAGAAAGATCAAGGAGATTGAGTGGAATCCGGAATACTGGTTGACATCACTGTACACCAGTATAGTACATGCGGATGGGGTACGAGCGATCCAGCTTTATCTGGTACAGAGGCCGATTGAACTGTTAGAACATAACAGAATGTTGATTGCCATGATAAGTTTCTGCCTACATAATAACTACTTTATGTTCCATAATCAATACTACCAGCAGATTAGAGGTGTCGCCATGGGGGCCTGTTTCTCTCCCAGTTATGCCTGTATGCATATGGGCTACTGGGAGAGACAGGTACTCTTTGGCGAACACTATGACATCTGCAAGAAGCACATCATACGGTGGTATAGATACATCGATGATGTGTTTCTAATTTGGCTGGGGACACAGGCAGAAGCTATCCAGTTCATTGAGAGGTTGAATTGCAACATCTATAACCTGGCTTTTACCTCAGACATCATTCAGAGCCAGGCTCATTTCTTGGATGTCACCATCGAGATCAGTGAGGGTCACCTAGAAACAACTTTGTACAGGAAGCCTACTGCTGGTAATACGGTACTTCATGCCATGAGCCACCACCCGCCACACCTGATCAGGAGTATCCCCTATGGGGAGATGCTCCGGATCAGGCGAGTGTGCAGCACAGAAGTTCAGTGCAAACTAGCTCAGGAAGCCAGTAAACAAAGGTTCCTAGCTAGAGGGTATAGGGCGAGCATATTAGATGCGGCAATGGCCAAAGCAAATGCTCTGTCCCGAGAGGCCGCCCTGATACACAAGAAGATGCTGAAACCCACTGCAAACGAGAACAAGCAACCAACCAGATTAATCTGGACCTTTAACAGGCAGCATGGGGCATTGAGAAAAATTGTGAACAAACACTGGGACCTAGTTAGGTTTGATCCAGTTATTGGCCAGCATATGCCAAAGAAACCTGCGATCACATTCAGAAAAGCATACTCCATGCAGGATGCATTAGTAAAATCAAGTCCTGAAGTGATCGCGCCAAAGAACTGGCTAGCAGGGAGCAAAGGTTTTAGGAAGTGCTCTAGGTGTAAGGCCTGTTCACATGGAAGTCAGTAAGACCGAATATATTACTCCATTCTCTCCTATACCCCGTAAAATTACCAAACAGCTGACCTGCAAGAGTGAGTATGTGGTGTATGTGCTGGAGTGCCCGTGTGGCCTGCGATATGTTGGGAGTACCAAATTGCAGGTCCACAAGAGGGTGCTCCAGCACATAAGAGCCATCAACACAAGTGACGCCACGTACCCGGTTGCTAGGCATTTCAAGGAGTGTCATGGCAACAACAGTGCACTCCTCAGATATTATGCCATCGATACAGTGGGTCCTTTGAGGAGAGGCGGCGACAGGGAGGGTATCCTTCGAGCTCTAGAGACAAAGTATATATTAGAGCTGAATAGCAAGACCCCTTGGGATCTGAACTCCACGGAAGATCTCCATACTTGTCTATGAGGATCCCCCCTGCTCAGTCTACCAGGCGCATGAAACATAGTGTACCGTTACTTTACCACACTATTCCATCAAGTTATGTAAGGGCTCCTAGGATAGTTTTTGACCGCACGTAACAACAAAATAAGTATCATCAGCAGGTTGAGTCGTAGCTTGTCCTTTTCAGTCCGGTTCCAGGTACTATATTATGTCACCAACATCAAATGTGTAGGTTGGGAGCAGCCTACAATAAGATCATAAACCATTTGTATGTTTTTTTAATTTTTTAATTTTCACTTATTCACTGATCACACATGAAAATGGACACAGTAAGCGTGTATATCAGATTATTTAGAAAACACAGGCACATTAGGAAAAAGGTAAATTTAGTGTTTGTATTTATACAGTCATTGGGGGAGAAAAAATATATTTCCCCCCCCCCCCTTTTTTTACACATCTGTTTCCAGCATGCCATACATATGCCAGAAGGAGCAAATTAATTGGCTGCAGCTGATTGTTCATCTGTGGTAGATTGTTTTATCCGCTGACTTTTACTTGCATTGATCCTGGAAATATTATGAAATGATTTTTTAAATTGCAATTTTTATATATTCAAATTTTCGATAATGAAAATCAATTCAAATACATTTCAGCAGGCATGTTATTTATTGGAATGATGTGTTCTTTTATTGGGATTATCCCAATTCGCGCCATGACAAGTATGTCTTTTATGTTGTTTTCTTTTACTCGCCGGTGCCCAATCGAATGTCTTAAAACTTCAGCATTTGCACTTTAAATTTTGCCCACGCCCTCCATTGTTTAATGTGCAGGCCGAAACGTTATGCTGGCGAAGGTGCTATTAAACTAACAAACTCACCTGAACTCTGGGTCTTCGTGTTCTTTGCTGTGTTGGTGTTCCGGGGATTGCGGACCTGGCCGATAGTTTGGAACTCTGAACATATATATATATATATATATATATATATATATATATATATATATATATATATATATATATATATATATATATATAACTGTCACCGCTTGCCTTCTTGTGTCACATTCACGTGAAAGGAAGAAAGCACACCCAGGGAATCGTTTTTGTTATTTATTGTCACATTTTCGACTTCAAAGATGGCGCCCTATTTGTAAGGATGTTGTTATTATGCGTTAGTCAGTTTTCAGTGTTGTTACAGGAAATAAATGTTTAAAAACATGACTGCCCGACGCATCGGTAAACATCACATGTAACCCATCATGCCCCCACCCGTGACCGGTAGGTCAGTTAATATTTCCGACTCTTACTGTTCGGAGTCTGGGGCACTGAACTCTCCTTTTTTGACTAGAATTGTCACATAAATCTTTCTAAAACATTTTCAAAATAATTTCATTTGATACTCGCCAGTACTGAAGATCAGGCTTCATGACCTTCAAGAAAAAGGATCAGCTGGATCATCAAGATCCACCATGTCACGTGATCCCAGTAGATCCTGAGATGTATGAGGTTGAGAAAATACCTGTATCGCCGTCAAAGACCCCATTGAAGGTGAGGCTGACTTATCACTCAAAGTTGGAACACACTTGACGTCATGAGTCGCATTGCTGGCAAGAAGAAACCATCAGTCGACATTAAGAGACTCGTTGGCGCTGAGACAACCATCGCCGTCAAGGTTGGCGTCAATGGCCAGACGAAGGTCGTCGACGTCTCACTACATGATGTTAAGGCAATAGCACCTCCAGTCCAGCTGGAAGGTAGTTACATTTTCTGAATATTAAAAGAGTGCTAATATTCTACTTGGACAAAACCAAAGTTATCAGGAAATCGATTCACCTTTTTGTTACATTTGGCTCAAATGAGAACTGGCTTGGCATCCTCTAAATAAACTATTTCTAGCTGGATAGTTTCTTGTATTCTCCTTTCCTACAAGCTAGCTAAAAAATGCTTACCTGCGAGACCTAGGGCACACTCTAGAAGGGATGAATGCTACTGCAGCTCTTTAAAGGAATGTACCTATTTGTAAAGCTGCTACATGGAAATCTGCTCTTACTTTTATTAGGCGTTATTGTCTGGATTCAGATGCTAAAGCAGATACTCAAGTAGTACAGGCTTCTTTGAGGGATCTTTTTGGTTTCCAGGTGAATGCACTTAGCTGAAGGGCTTTAGCTCAGAGATCCCTTTAATGTTCGAAGAACATGCAGCCTGGATGTCTGACATACGCTGAGTTTGAATGCGCTGATTTCTCCGGTGAGGCCATCTCTGCTGCTGCAGTTGAAGGAGTGCCTAAAAGAACCAATCGAGAGCTGCAGCCAGTCAGGAGCAAGAGGAAGAGTTCCTTCCCGGTAACGGGAGCAACAAAGCCAATTAAAGTGTTTGCTGTGGCATGGTTTTATATAGCCAATCCTAGACTGCAGTTTGGCAGCCCACATCATCCTTTCAAACACATGAAGGCATGCCCGAAAAGCCAACGTGGAGGGCATGATCATGACAACGTGACAAGAGCTCCAATGTGCTGCTCAGGAACAAAGCACGAGAAGGCAGAATTCAAGAGGCATTGACAATGCAATGAAGAAGAGATGGAATTTACATTTGTGGGGGAGAAACGGCGCTGTGATTGACAAACAATTCCTGTGGTCGGTGACAGATCACACAGGGCACAGCATGAGGATTCCTGACTGCCGGGGGGCTGGGAGTGATGGAGTACTGCTTGGGATCGGATGGGGCCACCTGTAATTATTACTAGTGTGCCTTATCTGTGATCAAGTGCCCCGAAGAGCTGCCCCATTCGCTGTCTGCAGGTGAGAGGCAGGCCGGGCTCCCGGGGGCAGTGAAAAAGATTGTGCGGTGCCTAGGGTGAACGGCATCCCAACGCGTGAGGAGACGGGGTAGGAGCTGCTGTTCTGAGCTGGATGCGCCCAGTCCCCAGGGAGAGGCAATGCAACCGCACTGTGGCAACTGGAGATGCCTACGGAGCTTCTGTAGACAGCCCGCCACGATAGGCCAGGGGGGCACGACCTACCTGCCTCATCAGGTGCGGTGTGTCTGATCTGCACGGTGGGCCGGGTGGTTGGATGGATGCCACTAAAGGCTTGCTGCCTAAAGCTGCCTATAGCTTGGCGTTCCCCGGTGTCCACATATATTGGGCCCGCTTGCTGAGCACGGAGGACCGGTGGACTGCATCCGCGTCTGAGGGAACTTGAAGCACCTTATCACTGAGAGGTGACCTTGACTGGACTGGGCCCACCTCTCAGCACCTCTGGTTTAGGAGAACTCTTCCTCTGGAGCCCTCAGCCTGCTAGTGCCCCCCATTTATCCATCTGGTCTGTTGGGGCGTGGCTGAGCCTGAAAGATCCATTACTCAATTTTTACTCTGGGCTCCAGCCCACCAATTTGTTCACAGCTGTTGCCCCTGGTACTTAAGCCCACAGTGGGCTACATGGATCTGGCGATGGCTAGCCCTCCTTCCCTATCAGCCTGCCCCCCTCACAGTCTTCCATCAATGTAAGCCTGCTCGTGCCTCCCCCCTCGAATCCCTGCTGCTGATAGGGTGGGGCAGAGCCTGGGGAGATTGCTGACATTTGTGAATGCTACACACCTCTACTCGATGTGCTGCAGCTGGGTAGCAGACCAGATCCTCCGGCGCTACAACCTTGGATTTGCAGACTTCCTGAGGCTACCCCTGGTTCTTTACCTTCGTTCTTGTTGGATGGAGGGTCCCTGAGTTGGTGTATCACTTTGACAGCCGCTTAACACAATGATTGAAGAGCCATGGGGAAACCATAGGCACACCAGTTCAAGCTAGCCTTTGAGGGAAAGAATCAGACGTGCCATACTGAGACGGATAAGGCCACAGAGGACCCCGGCTGTCAGGTTAAGACTTCATTGAGATCTTTACTGATGTAACAAATAGCCTACTTGAAATTGTTGTGAAGAAAGATCTACTCACAAGCCGCCTAGACCAGATGAAGGGACGGGTGGACAAATCCAACGACTGCATGGATCACCTTGAGGCCCACGTCTCTGACACAGACAACACACAAACAGTGGGCGCTGAACACCTGCTCCGCATGGACAAAGTACTAGAGCTCATTAAACAAAACAATAAGACTAGTAGGAGAGTTCTTGATGCAACACCTCTGTATCATTGAGATTGCGGAAACCACTGTGATAGATAGACATTGTATTTAAACAATGCTGAGGTCTCTCTTCACGGACACTCTATCAGCAGTCTTCATAGCGGATAGAGCACACTGGTCATTTTTGCGAAGACCCCAGCCGGGCACTCTGGCCCAAAATCGCACAACTTTTTAACTACCACGATTGTGATGTGGTCATTCAGCAGGCCCGAGAGCGTTGCTTAATCCAATATCAAGGTAACAAAATATATTTGTATATCTGGACTTCATGCTGGTGGTGCAGGTATCTCACTGTGCCTTTCTCCCGGCCAAGTGGATGCTACAGAAGGAGGGTGTGACATACTCACTGCTCTATCACTCAAAACTACACATACTTCCTGGAGAGAAGCCCCATCACTTTAGACATGCCAAGACCGCCTTAAAGTTCTCCTATATCGCTGCTCGAAGGGAATCTCCCCGGGATTCACCAACTCACCCACAGGAGGGCCACCTCAGCGACAACAATTAAGGTAATTTGTGGCTGCAGGCCTTGTCTTGCTGCTGGCGTGACACATTTATCTTTCCATTCTGCCGCAGATGCATGACTACCTGACCCCCCAGCGTGTGCACCAGGTAGTGTCCTCTTCAACTGCTCACATCCGGACAGTCCACAGACTTTACTCATCAGAAACCCGCACTGATTTCCTCAGGTATATCTATGCCCAAATCTCCCCTTACTGGGTTCTTCGCCCAGTTCTCTGACGCCTTCAGAGATGATTCCCAATGTGCTGATATATTGTTGGGTTTTGAAGTTGGGTGCATTCAACCACTTTCCCCTGGTGAAGTGGGAGGGGGAGGTGGTTATATTTGAAGGGTTTATGTTTCCTCATCCCTTCCCTGTATGATACCCCCTTAGCACTGAACTTCACATTCCATGCTTGGCAAGGCACCCATAGGTGATCACACTGTGTGTATACTTTGGCCACACTTGGCTGGCACCCATTACCGCACGCTAACCACCCACACCTCAAGAGCATGACGACTTCCAACAAGGTGCCTGACCTGGAATGTTAGCCGGATGAACAACAAGTGGAAGGCTAGACTGATTCTTTCCTATCTTAACAGATACCACATAGACATTTGTTTTCTTCAAGAACGCCACTTCACCCAGTCGCCTGCCCCCGCCTAAGCTCAGGCGGGTGTGCGAAAGTGCATGTATCCATTTACTCCAACTATACTAGGGGCACCGCTATATTACTGTGCAAGGCCCTCCCCTGGCACTCTGCCCAAACTATATGCGATGCTGCAAGTCTTTATGTCCTTCTTGTGGGTACTCTACACAAGCACTCAGTCATTTAAGCCTCGATCTACGGCCCAAATGTTGACAGCCCACAATCCTTTGCAGATGTGTGGCGGTTGATGGCTGGCATGGGACAGGGTGAAGTGATCAAAGGGGAGATTTCACTGTAGTACTTGACTCCGACGCAGATCGCTCTGGCGCTCAGAGATGACCCAGCCCTGGCACGGGTGCCTTGCTACACACACTGATGAGAGACAATTGCCTGACAGACATCTGGTGGCACAAGCATCCAAGTGGCAAAGAGGGAACATATGTAATGGCGACACGTAGTCGCGCATTCACTATTGGCTACTTGATCAAGAATCTCTCACCTGGACTACAGAGGTGACTCTTTTACCCTGCACGCTCTCAGACCATGCCCAGCACTCCAAGAGCGATCCCTGCCTTTAACCGCCCACAGGCCTTCACCTGGTGCTTACCTCCAGGGTTCTGGGTGATTCAGTCCTTGGGGACAAGATCCACACTTTGATTATTGACTATTTTGCCACTAACGAGGGATCCGTCTCCTCCCCATTTACTCTGTAGGAGACATTCAAAGTGGTTATTCGTGGAGTATATATTGCAAAACAAGCTGGAGTATTCAAGGCGACCCGAGAGTAGCTAGCTACGAAAGGAGACATTCAAGCTCCTGAACTGGAATACTTCACCACTATATGCTCTTCCTCCATGGCAAATATTTGCGTTAAAATCTCGGAATACAATGCGCTGCGAGAAACTAGATACATTAATCGCAAGGCGACAGCTCGCCGCTACGACGAAAGGAATCGTTCCGGTAGGACTTTGGCTAATTTGTTCCGTAGGCCTTGGTCTATGACTTTTGGATGAGAATCAGGAATGGGAGTCGACGTCCGGCGGCCTGCTCGGGACCAGGGCTTCCTTCTACACCTGACTCTATAGTGCTCCACCAGTGCAGAGTGGAGAGTAATTTGCAGCTGATTCTGACACTTTACAATTGCTCTGGCTCAACCAGGCCTATCAGCTCTACTTACATTCCCCTTTCACAGAAGAGGAAGTGCATCAAGTCATACAGAGCCTCCCCAGTGGCAAAGCGCCCGGTCCGGATTAGTTCACCACCTCCTTCTACAAGAAGTAGACCGGCCTCCTGATCGATGTATGACGATGCCCTGATGTCGGGGGAGTTGCAGAGTCCCATTGCGAAGCAGTTATCATAACGATACTCAAGCCAGACAAACCAGTGAATTACTGCTATCAGTGATTCATGTGGAAAATGAAATGCTCACAAAATCACTGGCAAATCGCCTGCTTCCTAAACTGCCACTAATAGTTCTCACAGACCATTCGGGCTTCATCCCGGGACATTCCACGGCTCACAGCCTGCGCACGATGTTTGCACACATGCCCTCTGTGGATCCCCAGCTCGCTGCGGCTGCCTCCCTATTTGACGCTGCAAAAGCGTTTGATTCACTGGAGTGGACCTTTCTCTTTCCCCTCCTGGTGTGTCCTCAGCCCTCAAATTGTGTGCCTGATTTGGCTATTATACACATGCCCGACAGCCAGACTACGATTAAATGATCTGATCTCAGACCTGTTTCTGGTTATAAGCGGCACTCAACAGGGGTGTCCGTTATCCCCAGTCCTTTATGAAAATGGTATGGAGCCACTATCTGCATCATCCTGCCCATCGGGGGCTCGGCTTCAATGTCCAACTAATCTTAGTATCTATGTATGCAGACGGCATCACACTGTATATCTGGGAACCTCAGACCAATCTCGACCCGGTCATTCGTGAGGTCATCAGATTTGGAAGTTACTCAGGCATCCACATAAACTGGGCCAAATCCACTCTATTTCCACTAACTGAAAGCACACAGCTGTTTGACTTAGAATCCCCTGCAGTGGCCCTCAGAGGCAGTATACTAATTGGGTATCTGGAATAGCCGTAACATTAACGAGCACTGGAGAGTAAACTAAGGCCAGCCATGACATGGCTGGAGGAGCGGATCCTGATCTGGAATAGACTGACAGTGTCTCTGACAGGGCAAATTGCGATTGCAAAAATGGTCATGTTACCCAATTTTTATATCTATTCCTCAATATCCCACTTCCCCTCGCAATTCCTCCGGCGCCTGCGCTCTATCTTGGTGTCCTTGGTCTGGGCGGGGAAACCGCAGAGAATTCAATGGGAGACGCTTGCACCACCCTTCCAGCAGGGAGGCCTAAATGCACCTGACATGACTCTATGCCCTATGTGCTCAGGCCCAATAGCTCCACTTCTGACTCTACCCCACATGGTTCCAGCCCCACACAGGCTGGGAGGCAGACTTGAGGGCCCATGTCGGCTATCCACTGTGCTCTACCTGCTCTTCAAGTCCACGCAAGCAGAATTCAACCCAAGTGAGTCTGTCAGATGGGTTTGGGATGGCATGTGTCACTCTGCTAAGCTGTCCTGCCTCTATACTCCTTGGATCCCCCTCACAGAAAACACCCAAATACTAGCGCTGCAAGGTGATGGTTCCAGGGCATGCGCGTATAGTAACAAGCTTATCACACTAGCTGACATTTATCCTAATGAACAATTCATGCCCCCCTTTGCTGCTGCAGACCTCCATCGCCCCACCGCGACCGACATTCTGCTTTGTTACCAGACCCGAGCCACCTGCCGCTTAATGGACCACACATTTCCTGTGCCCCTGTGCACCCTGCATCCGCTTGAGCATATGTTGACAAACAACTCACCTCACCTTGCACGACGTGTGTTCTGTGTGTTGGGCAATTTTCGGTGTTCGGTGGAGAGTGATTGATTCAGATTATCCATCTTCTTGGAAGCAAATAACCCATTTTGAAACCTTCAAACTGTTTTGTGCACTGGCAGAAGCTTGGATGAGCTCAAGACAATGCTGGACAGCAATGAAGTTGCTGGACGAATACTACAGCATCTGTCATTTGGCTTTTACACAGTCCATGAACATACCCTCCTGCTTGTTAGGCTCCAGCCCAACCCACACACTGCAGGAACGTTGCAAGTCCCACCCACTTCCCCGACTCACCGGTCTCTCACTAGATGGCACAAAATGAGTTAACCGATGAACCAGAAAAGGGGGTGGAAACAAATGGCTCCAAACCTTCCACCCCTGTAGAACGGAGATTCAAACAACACCCTCCTCCTCGCTTCCGCACCTGCATGAACAGGGAAACAAAAAAAGGGATAGCACACGATAATTTTCAGTTCCCAATCCTGCTATAGCGAACAAAGACCATATCGCGCAGTTCACCACACTGACACTTACCGTTAGCAAATGCAGGTTTTGTTTCGAGGGGAATGATCAAACAGATTTCTTGGGTGTATCAGGTTTAGGCGTGACGGGATTGCACAGGGTAAAAAACATGCAAAAGGAACGTGCATGAACAAAAAACCCCTGTATCTCAAAAACGAGTGAGAAGTGATAAAACAAAAACAAGTGAGAAACGATAATGCTCGTTTCACGAGTGGAAGTAAAAACTAATCCCAGCCGGGAATTAGTTCACAACGTCCGATCCGTCTACAACGAGGCGGATAAACTCCACAAGACTTGCTGATTGAACGAACGACTAGCGCCCGATCTAACGCTTTAACAAGTCTCGGGGTCCAAAGGGATAAAGACACAAAAATTAGTGTCTGACAAACAGGAGCCCCTGGATGTCGTTGGAGAATCTCTAACGGGGGTAGGAGGGGAACGGGAACTGGAACACTAACTAACTCACTACGGGAACACCGGGCGGGTAACCACAAAGGAACAAGAGGGAACAGGATCAGGGAATTATCCACACTGGGGGTCAAGGTAAGGGATACGGGGAAAAGGCAAGTATTTCAATGTTCCTCATGAGCCCGTGAGGAACGGCAACGACCAACAGCTTTCTCAGGAACCAAAAGAAGCAGGAACCCACAGGTTTGTAATAACAAGCAAGGATCCTATGGTAAGACTCCTTTTTATACTGCTGGCGTGTCACGTCATGGTGAAGGCTATGGTCAGCAAAAGAGGACTGGGAACCGAATCCTAACAGTACCCCCCCCCCAATGATCCTCCCCACCGGTCTAGGCTTCTGGGGATGTTGTCTATGAAAAAGCTTCACTAAACGGGGCGCAGGAACCCTTCCAGCTGGTTCCCACGTCCTGTCCTCCGGAGCATACCCCTTCCAATCTACCAGGTAATACAATCTACCCCTCCGTCTCCTAGAATCAAGAATAGCCTGAACTTCAAACTCCTCCTCTCCATCTACCACCACCGGAGCAGGAGGGGGCAAGACCTGATCTGAGGGGACAAAGGGCTTCAGCAATGAGGTGTGAAATACTGGGTGAATCTTATAATCAGATGGCAATAACAACTTCATCGCCACAGGGTTGACTACCTGTACAATCGGAAAAGGGCCTACATACCGGGGCTGTAGCTTGCGCGACCCCTGTAGCCGCAGGTTACGTGAAACCAACCATACTTGATCGCCCACCTTATAAGCAGGGGCCGAAACCCTATGGCGATCTGCCTGTACTTTCATAGCTGCTTTGGCCTCCTGTAACCTGACCCTAGCTACTTCCCAGATGTCACCCAATCGTTTACACGCATCATCAATGGCTGGCATGTGCCCAGTGGGTTGGATTGCTAGGGCTCTTGGATGATATCCCATAGAACAATAGAATGGTGTCATTCCCAGGGCCGTGTGTATGCTGTTGTTATATGCAAATTCTGCTATGGGTAATGCCATCACCCAATCGCACGACAGGGAAGTAGTCAAGCACCTCAGATATTGTTCCATTGTCTGGTTGGTGCGCTCTGTCTGCCCATCTGACTGGGGATGGTACGCAGATGACAAGCGTATCTCCATCTTAAGCACCAGACAGAGCTTCGTCCAGAAATGGGATACAAATTGCGCCCCCCTATCTGAGATGACTGCTGTAGGCAGCCCATGTAATCTTACTATCGAAGACATAAACTCCAAGGCCATTTCCTTTGCCGTGGGGATTTTCTGAAGCGGTATGAAGTGGGCCATTTTGGTGAACAAATCCACAACCACAAAAATGGCCGTGAAGCCGGACACCAAGGGAAGATCTGTGACAAAATCCATGCTGATGGTATGCCAAGGCGAAGGGGGTATCACCAAAGGTTGTAATAAACCGGAAGGCTTACTATGCGAGGGCTTATTGATGGCACAGACAGGACAAGCTGTCACATATTTCTGAATATCCTGCGCCACATTTTCCCACCAAAACCACCTCAAGCACAATTCCTTTGTCTTCCCTATTCCTGGATGTGCGACCAAGGAGGAAGAGTGACACCACTCCACCACCTTTGTTCTCAACTCGGGCGGAACAAATAACCTATCCCCCTGATACAGCAACCCCTCCCGGAGTACCACCTGCGATAGCCGTAACCACGGGGCCAAGTCCTTTTGTTTTAACTGCTCTTTTATCTTAGTAGTAAACTCCTCGACCGAGGCCACTCCCACAATTCTCCTGCTATCGAGCATTGGTCTGCTTTCTTTTCCTACTTTCCCTTCTTCCGGATCCATATGTATCCTAGACAGCGCATCTGATTTAATCTGCTGTGCAGCGGGTCTGTAAGTTATGATAAAATCATATTCATTAAAAAACAAGACCCACCGCATCTGTCTAGGTGTCAATGCCCTGGCCGATCTGAAAAACTCCAAGTTCTTATGATCCGTGTAAATCGTGATTCTATGGCGGGCCCCCCACAGATAGTGATGCCATTCCTCAAACGACAATTTCACTGCTAACAACTCCCGTTCCGCCACCGTGTAATTGCGTTCGGCAGGTAACAATGTCTTCGAAAAATACGCAATAGGATGCATATGGCCAGTGCCCTCCTCCTTTTGGGACAACACCCCTCCTACTGCTCCCGCGGACGCATCTGTCTCCACAAAGAAAGGAAATGCTGGATCAGGATGGGCTAATACCGGCGCCGTTGTAAAGGTCTTCAACAACAGACAGAAAGCTCCTTGCGCTTCCTGAGACCACACAAAAGGGACTTCCTTACGCAACAGCCTGGTCATCGGCGCCACAATATCTGAAAATCGAGCAATGAAACGCCGATAAAAATTGGCGAACCCTAGGAGTACCTGAATGTGCTTAACAGAAGTTGGTACCGGCCAGTCCAGAATTGCCTGTATCTTCTTCGGGTCCATCCGTATTCCTTTGGCTGATATTAAAAAACCCAAAAATTCCACCTCCTCCGCATCAAATAGGCACTTTTCCAGTTTGGCATAAAGCCGATGTTCCCGCAATTTCTGCAACACTTGCTGTACATGTGTATGGTGTTCTACACAGGTCTCTGAGAAAATAAGGATATCATCCAGGTACACAATTACCGTCCTATCCAGGTACTCACTCAGGACCTCGTTAATGAAGTACTGGAATGCCGCTGGCGCATTGCACAGGCCAAACGGCATCACACAGTACTCAAACAGCCCGTGTTTAGTTTTAAAAGCCGTTTTCCACTCATCCCCGGGTCGCATACGGATCAGATGGTAGGCTCCACGCAAGTCCAGTTTGGTAAACACCGTGGCCTTGCGGAGTTGATCCAGTAACACGGGGATAAGTGGAAGAGGGTACCTGTTCTTTATGGTAGCCTTATTTAGCGTCCGATAGTCAACGCAAGCCCTCAGGGTGCCTTCCTTCTTTGGTATAAAGAAGATTGCCGAAGACACGGGCGAAGAAGAAGGACGGATGAACCCAAGATCCAACATCTCATCCAGATAGTCTTTGAGATGCTTCTCCTCCGGTTCAGACAAACCATAAATACGACTACAGGGCAAAGGAGCCCCCTCCACTAGATCAATTCTACAGTTGAAAGATCGATGTGGGGGTAAACTCTGAGCACACCCTTTATCAAAGACATCAGCATAATCCCCGTACTGTCTCGGAACTCCACTCTCCTCCACTGTCGCACAATACAAGGGAGGGACCTTCTTACTGGCCACACTATAGCAGTTCTTCAAACAATAATGCGAGTCCAGAGTAACTAACCTCCGCACCCAGTCAATCCTGGGATTGTGCTCCTGCAGCCAAGGCACCCCCAATACCAACCCGAAGGAAGGTGCATCAATTAAATCGAACACCACACACTCCGAGTGGCCATTGTCACATACCAACCGTAGCGGCATCGTCTGTCTAGTGATGCACCCAGATGACAACTCGGTTCCGTCTATTGCTCGAACAAACTCGGGTTGTTTCTTATACTGGCAGGGCACACCAAGTTTTTCCGCTAGTGAGATGTCAATGAAATTGCCGGTGGCACCCGAATCTAACAACACCGATACCGGCACTCTATTCTGAGCAGTTAATAGAAGTTGAGCCGAGATGACGAAATGTCGAGGCGCCAAATCAACCGCCCCCAACACCTCATACTGCCCTATCTTATGCTCCGGGAGGGGCAACCTTTCTACCTGCACATATGCCACCTTTTTGTTGTAACCCGCCCCTGATGGTTTGACGGGACACTCCCTTGCAAAATGGCCACCCTGTCCACAATAGAGGCATAGATTCTTGTCTCTTCTTCGTTTCATTTCTTCAGGTGTCAAAGGTCCCCTTACTCCCCCTATTTCCATGGGCTCAGGCTTCGATTCCCCGAGAGGTTGTTTAACTTCAGGTTTTATGAAGCTCCCGCGGGACACCTGAAATCGTAAACGATCCCCACGTCTTTCCGATAGCCGATGGTTCAATTTAACCACCAGATCAATGAATGCGGCACACTCCTCCGGTGGATCTACCACTTGTGATACCACGTCCTTTAAGTCGTCATTAAGACCCTGGTAAAATAATGAGGTCCGCTTATCGGCTGGCCAAAGTGTCTCAGAGATCAACCGGTTGAAGGTCGCTATATACGTGAGGAGATCCTGTCTACCCTGTCGCAATTTCAGCAGTTCTGAGTCGCTGGCTTGCATGAATGCATGTTTGGCAAACAACCCCCGCATCAGCTCCTTAAAGGCGTCATAATCCCTCAACACCTGATCCTTACCCTCCATTAAGGGGATAGCCCTCTGGGCAGCAGTACCAGCCAAATAAGAAAGCGTAAACGCTACCTTCGCCGCATCGTCAGGAAAGGCCCCCGGCCTACACATAAAGTGTAACTGGCACTGATTCATGAACATGCCAAATTTCCCACTGTCTCCATAGAATCGTTCAGGTTGAGCCAGGGGAACAGGAACAGGGGTGGACACAGTGATCGCAACCGGGGTACTGCCTCCAGGGTTACTCTGTCCCGCCCCTCCATACTGAAACGTGGCCGGGTGTATGAGAGGTGTCGGTCCCCTTGGTTGCACGGTTTCCCGCGCTCTTACCGCCCCCAGTTCTTGCCTCAATCCTACGTTCTCTTGTCTCAAGTCTTGCACCTGAGCCTGTAAGGCAGCTAAGGCACCCATAACATCGAGCATGGTAGGGACTTCCGTCCCTGCCGTGGCTCCGCCTTTTACATCCATTCGTTCGGGCAGTGTATTAAAACGTGGGCTTGTTATTCTGTTAGGCTCCAGCCCAACCCACACACTGCAGGAACGTTGCAAGTCCCACCCACTTCCCCGACTCACCGGTCTCTCACTAAATGGCACAAAATGAGTTAACCGATGAACCAGAAAAGGGGGTGGAAACAAATGGCTCCAAACCTTCCACCCCTGTAGAACGGAGATTCAAACAACACCCTCCTCCTCACTTCCGCACCTGCATGAACAGGGAAACAAAAAAAGGGATAGCACACGATAATTTTCAGTTCCCAATCCTGCTATAGCGAACAAAGACCATATCGCGCAGTTCACCACACTGACACTTACCGTTAGCAAATGCAGGTTTTGTTTCGAGGGGAATGATCAAACAGATTTCTTGGGTGTATCAGGTTTAGGCCTGACGGGATTGCACAGGGTAAAAAACATGCAAAAGGAACGTGCATGAACAAAAAACCCCTGTATCTCAAAAACGAGTGAGAAGTGATAAAACAAAAACAAGTGAGAAACGATAATGCTCGTTTCACGAGTGGAAGTAAAAACTAATCCCAGCCGGGAATTAGCTCACAACGTCCGATCCGTCTACAACGAGGCGGATAAACTCCACAAGACTTGCTGATTGAACGAACGACTAGCGCCCGATCTAACGCTTTAACAAGTCTCGGGGTCCAAAGGGATAAAGACACAAAAATTAGTGTCTGACAAACAGGAGCCCCTGGATGTCGTTGGAGAATCTCTAACGGGGGTAGGAGGGGAACGGGAACTGGAACACTAACTAACTCACTACGGGAACACCGGGCGGGTAACCACAAAGGAACAAGAGGGAACAGGATCAGGGAATTATCCACACTGGGGGTCAAGGTAAGGGATACGGGGAAAAGGCAAGTATTTCAATGTTCCTCACGAGCCCGTGAGGAACGGCAACGACCAACAGCTTTCTCAGGAACCAAAAGAAGCAGGAACCCACAGGTTTGTAATAACAAGCAAGGATCCTATGGTAAGACTCCTTTTTATACTGCTGGCGTGTCACGTGATGGTGAAGGCTATGGTCTGCAAAAGAGGACTGGGAACCGAATCCTAACACTGCTAAATCTAAATGAACTTGGCTTCCATGGAACCATTGCCAACTGGATCTTCTCCTGTTTCTCCTAGTAAAGTATCATGTCTCTCCTCCTTTCATATCACCTCCTTTCAGCACTCTCTTGGGAGCTCTTCACACCTATTGTATGTCTACCCATTAGTCTGTAACTGTACTTCATAAAGTTTTTGACCGTCTTCTCAAGCCATCTTGTATTGGATGCTGTGAAGTTATCTGAAAGTAAAGGTATTCAAAGCCAATATCCTAACTTGCTGAGAATGGATGACCTACCATCTAACAGCCACCTAGCCCCAGAAAGTGCCACCCTTCCCCTTCTCAGCGCTGTAATAAATTGAAGTGAGAAATCCGGGAGTGAAAATGGATTCCAACCTTTCAATCGACCCCCGAGTAAATCAGTCACAAGAAATGCTTTCTAAACCATGGGACTTATTCACAGCATCTTCACTCATTATTTTATTTTTTTACTGCTGCATACTACTATCACTCTTGTCTCTCTTGCCTGGACTATGTACACAGACTCTATGCCTCTCCCCCTACTTCATAGATGTAAAAGAATGCAAAATGTAGTAGTAATACAACTCTTACGCTTGCACTTTTATATAAACATCTCATCATATTTCTGGGATCTACACTGCCACATGTGGCCAGATGCTCCTTCTTCAAAGCATTTGGCCACTTTGGCCCCTATGTCACAGGCCATCCTTCATTAAAGTGAAACTGCAACAATATTCCCAACCAAGACCCCTTTCCTCTAGACTCTCACTCCTTCTAATCTTCCTACCGACAGAGAGCCATGCATCAGGTAAACCTCCCTCGCAGTTCATGCAGCACAGTTATTTAACTCCTCCTGACAAAGAAAAATATCTAAGACTACCTGAAATTAAGGAATCTTGCCCCCATAAACAATTCAGTATTGCACCAACCAAGCGACAGAAACAATTACGGTCTTAATCCGGGTATGGACAACACTGCACTAAATATCATACCTACTTTAAGTACTAAAATCTCCCCACAAAGGTGGTAGATGTCTCTCTCTCTTTCACTCCAGTACTCACCTAAGCACAGCAACATGAACACAGCATCAAGACAAGAGTAAGCACATCTAATCATTCATGACAACAGGACACTTCCAAGAGAGCCCAGACTTGCAAGTAATTGTAACCACTTACTCTTATTCTCTCTTTCTCTCCTTCACTTAGCTTCAAACCTAGCCACTGAAGCATATGAAACAAGAGCACAGCCCTGGTCATAACGCAAGCACTAAAACACTTCTACCATAGGCCACAGTTCAAACCCACACCAGCCAAGCACAACCTTTGAAATATTGTGCTGCTCTTTTGCCAAAGCCTTTCGGTGCCTCCTCAGGGAGAAGCCCTATGGAAATGCAATTAAAGTGCAGAATAATACAAATGAGTGTCAGATATTATAGAGGTTCATCAAACAGTTCCAAAGTTAACAGAACCAAAAAAGATTTCTTCTGAAAGTCTCGGTTTGACCATAACTACTGAACTGCTGTGGCAGACTTCATCATTGTATTATGTAGGAGACGTGGATTGTGTTAATGCCAATTACAAATGTACAGATATTTTAAAATTAAGTCAGCAGCTGTATATTCACCTGTTATAGACGTGGATTGTGTTAATGCCAATTACCAATGTACAGATATTTTAAAATTAAGTCAGAAGCTGTATATTCACCTGTTATAAAGACGTTAACTGTAATTTATGTGTAAATGATGCAGGTTCCCAGAACACAGGTCGAAATTCTCCTCCTCCTGGCTATGTGCCAGAAAGACAGCAGCGAATGGCACGGCAAGGTTCATGCACAAGCATCAGTAGCGAAGGTGAATTCATTCCGGAATCTAGCGAGCAGTATGTAAGTTCCAAGAGACACACCTTACAGGTTGATTGCAAACTTGTTTGTATTGTAAATGTGCTTACGTACAGAATATTCACTTGTTATTTTATTGAATAGATACTGTGTATCTCAAAGTCACGTTAGGTACAGAAGGGAAGTGATTTGATTATACTTAATTTTTTTTTCTTTTTTAAACTTTCTTTTTTGATTTTATTCAGTGTACATACTTCCTTGTCAGTAACATTATAGCAGGGGAAACCCCATGCAATCCGTGAGAATTGAATTAGAAAAAGCAAAGCAAACCGAAAATGATCCATAATATATGCAGTAGAAACAGCAGTCACATTATAAGGGGCAACCTCAATCATGAATATCCTGCAGCAGACATCTCTACAAGGGAAAACAAATTATAACCATATGCAATATTAGTATCCTCAATGTCATATTGTAGTTAAAGAGGAATTGTTCACACATTGTAATTTTAAACATCGTCCGTTCGTTCCATTTTTGTCCCTGGACAACAGATACTGTTTATACAGCCCCCAGAAGTTATTAGGGTGGCTCTGAGGAGGCATTAGCTCACTATATGTTTCAGGCTGTGTGTTACAAAAAAGCATATCTTTTTCCCCTCCAATTATGAGGGTGGGGGTCCTCATGCCCAGCGCATAGCTATTCATAGTCATAGTCAAAACCTTTATTCGATCAGATACAAAGTAATCATAAAAGTACAGGATAAAAAGACAGGATAAAATAAAAACCTATTTTCAATATTCATTTTCATTTTAGTCAATAATAATATATAATTAATTTCATCTATAGTTAAAACATTATCAGGTCCCAAATAGCTTTAAAGAATTTTCAAGTTGCAAACCCATTGATTGTTAGTATGTCCCTCTTTTTTCTTTTTTTCATGCAGGCCCATAGAAACAAAGCTAATGAAAAACATATCATGGGGTCAGATGGACCTTTTAAAAAAATATAATGCCACTCTGCATTGATTAAAAATCATTTTCTGTAATAGCGGCTTTAGATAGCCATTCCAAATTAGATCAGCGTGGTTATAAGTTTTATCAGGGTAACCTAACATGAGCAGGATCATGTTCAATCGAAACCTCAATAATATAAATCTATGTTGTGGATTAGTGACGTCTACAAATAGAAAAAACCTCTCTCAGTCACTGGCGGGGGGTTTAAGACAAAGATTACAACTGCATGGTTCTCTCTACGGTGTTCCCTTCTCTCATAATCCAGCATCTTCTGAAACCTGCTTTTGATCTTTTGCTTTGAGACCTTACTGCATGAAGATGGATTCTTAAACAATTGGGAAAGGCCAATTTTGTTCAAGAGTGTTTCTACATAACCCAACCATCCTAGAATTATCCATGTTTAAACAATTATTTATTATAGTTTACGTCAGCGGCATTGTATCCCTCCTCCATATTGAGTGCCACAAGAGAATGGGGGCCAGTTGTAATGTATCTGAAATAGTTGGAAGCAGAAACAAGAAGCCCACTAATGATTTAAAAAGCATATTTTCAATAGTTTGGAGTGCACCCATGTCTACAGTGCCCCACACCCCAGCCCCATATGTTACTGCTGCCTTAAATTTGGCCTGATAAATGTTTCTTATCAGTAAGATAGTTTTTTAGCAAATGATTTTACAGCAGAAAGGCTTCTTTCCATTACCCCCTTTCTTCCTTCCACTAACCTTGACCACGATAAGTTCTTGTCAAAGAGTACCCCCAAATAGGGGATGGAGTCATCCACCTCTATTATCTCCTCCTCCACATGTAAATAGGGAGTTCTATCTCTTTTCCTTGCTCCCACTATAACTGCAAAGGACTTAGTGTGGTTTACCATCAAAGCTATTGAGTCCAGGAAGGATACATACAAGGATAGCAGGTGTTGAAGACCCTCCCTCGTCCTGGCAATCAACACTCATCATCTGCATATGCCAGGATAGGTAGGAGTTGTGAATTAAACATGGGAATGTCCTTGTAGTCTTGATGAGAGCGTTTTCTACTCCGTTTGTGTAAATGGAGAAGAGGAATGGAGCAAGGACGCATCCCTGTCTTACTCCTCTAGCAATTTTAAATAAGCGTGTGCAGTCCCCATTTTTAGTGTATCGGACCCAGGACGTGGCTTTGGAGTACAGCGGTCTGATGAAATTTAATATGGCTGGGTCAACCCCCATTTCCCCATTGTAGTTAATGAATTGCCGAAGCACTCTGATATGAGTATAACGATTGTTCTGTAACAATTTACAATAATTCAAACACCAATTCTGACAGAAGTGACAAAGTTCCAAAAGATGAGTGAATCTTGAGGTCTTTAATGAAGATTACAGCCAGCCGACACGTGTTTCATCGCCTTCGCGATTCCTCAGGGCTAGATGGCCGTGTCAACGTCGGAAGGTCGCTCAGCTGGTGATAATTCCGACCCAGCCGGGCCCTTGACCAGTTGCACTATTTCGAGTGCGTCCAGCAGCGGTTAATATCCTTATTTATGAGTAAAAATTCAAGAAGTCTAATTAAGGCTCGGAGGTCACCCGATATAGTTCACAAAGTTAGGATTTCGGTTGTCGAATTAGATACTATTCCATTTCTATGCGTGGATACCGGTTGTGGTTCCACTTCAAGTGCGCTCCAAGCCGTGTCTGGCAATCCGTGTGCGTGCGGCGGGTGCACCTCCTACGAGCCCTGTTCCTGTTTGGACAGCCAGACACGGCTTGGAGCGCACTTGAAGTGGAACCACAACCGGTATCCACGCATAGAAATGGAATAGTATCTAATTCGACAACCGAAATCCTAACTTTGTGAACTATATCGGGTGACCTCCGAGCCTTAATTAGACTTCTTGAATTTTTACTCATAAATAAGGATATTAACCGCTGCTGGACGCACTCGAAATAGTGCAACTGGTCAAGGGCCCGGCTGGGTCGGAATTATCACCAGCTGAGCGACCTTCCGACGTTGACACGGACATCTAGCCCTGAGGAATCGCGAAGGCGATGAAACACGTGTCGGCTGGCTGTAATCTTCATTAAAGACCTCAAGATTCACTCATCTTTTGGAACTTTGTCACTTCTGTCAGAATTGGTGTTTGAATTATTGTAAATTGTTACAGAACAATCGTTATACTCATATCAGAGTGCTTCGGCAATTCATTAACTAGATAGCAGTAGTCTTCTACTCGAGGGAGTGGTTCAGGTTTGTCCACTCGCCGATTAGCACCTAGGATACTTACTTTATAACTGAATGCGGTTAAACTGGCAGTGCACCCATTGATAACTGATCAAAAACCTTCCTCTCTCTACTCATTTCCCCATTGTAGTCCATAGCTTTTCATTGACCACACAGTCGAACGCTGCTGGTTCATGAAAGCCCCTCCTTCATCCTGGTATATTTTTCTGTTACAAGCGCCAGATTAAAGCGCTGGTCTACGTTGCCCCTTCCCTGCTGGAATCCCTATTGGACCTGGATTAAAATGTTGTTTTCCTTAGCCCAACCCTCTAACTTAGAAAGGAGGAGCCGGCCCATAAGTTTTGCTGTCGTGTCCAGCAGGGAGATTGGCCTATAGTTTTTTGGATCAGCCCTGTCTCCTTTTTTATAAATAAGGACGATCCTACCTGCAAACCAGGACTGTGGGGGACCTACTCGGACTATACTATTCATAACATTTGTTAATAGGGGTGCCCATACCTCTGGTACTCCTTGAAAGAAATCTATTGGGACACCATTCGGTCCTGGGGCCTTACCTGAGCTGCACAACATTAAACTTTCTTTTACTTCCATAAGTGAGAATGAGAGGGGAGCTTGAATGCTTGTTTCTCCAGTATTTGGGGTGTCTTTCATAGATTCACATGCCTGAATCATTCCCCGTCGTCGGAGTGGGAGTCCCACGGTATATAAAAAAGCAATAATATGCCTGTAATAACTAAAAAACCTTGGTAATAACCAACCAGGATGTAAAGTAGCCCTCAGCTACAGGAGCAAAAGCTCCCACACTCATGACTATCCTAGTCATTATGTATAGACCAAACTGCACCCACCAGAATGTTCTCCCCAGAGGCTCAGGCTCTCAGATTTTCTACCGCACGTCGTGTGAAGGGAGTCTCCCTGAGCTCTGATCAGTTTCTTCTTACTTTGATTGGTTTTTTAAGCTTCAAAGGATGTCTACTTCTAAATCCCTTTTTAGGGCTTGTGATTCCTGTGGAAAGCTAAGGCTGTTCAAGGAAGATCGTCACAAAAAATGCATATACTGTCTGTATCCGGATCATGAGGAGAAGGAATGTAAGATCTGCAGAACCTTCCCTCAAAAGACCCTCAGGGACAGAGAGGGTCGTCTTCTCCTGTGGCTTCAGAGGATAAAGGACAAGGATAACCCTGTTTCAGAGGTAGGGAGCATTGCCTCAGGGTCTTCTGTCTCCTCAAGGAAGAGAAAGACTGAGGTTGAGGTGGCTTCTCCTAGGGCGAAAGTGTTGAAGAAGGCCCAATCCTCTCAGGATTCTGGCTTGCCTACTACTTCCAAGAAGGTGCCCCCACCTGTGAAATCTGCGCCCTCAGGAAAATCTGGAAAATCTACAGTTTCCAAAGCACCTGCTCAAAAAATTTCTCCTCAGCTTACACCTCTGGCCACGGCAGAGTCAAAAACAGCCTCATTGTCGCCATTACAGAAGCGTGGTTCATCCTCCACAACTTTGTCTCCATTAAAACTGTCAGATAAATTGTTGGATTCTGAGGAAGAAGAATCCTACGAGGACGACACTTTCCGTGCGGCCAGGAGCCCTTCGGACTTGCTCATAAAAATTCAAGATTTAGATCAGGAGGAGGAGGAAAATTTCCAGGAGCACTCTAGTCGGGAGACTGTGTCTGCACCTGGCATGCAAATGGATTTGTTCCAGAATCTCCAATATATGTTGAGCGATTATTATCTCAGGTTTCCACCTTCAGAATCGGGTGATTCTCATGTCTCTACGCCTAGGCCAAGAACATCTACGGCAATTTTAGGACCTCAAGAATCAGTTTCTCAAATGACAACTGAAGAAGCACGGCCCGCACTACCTTCTTCACCAGTACCATCTCATCAGGCAGGGGGTGAAAATTCGTCGGAAGACGAACGAGAAGACGGTGAATTGGACGACAAATCAGTCGGAGTGGGACGACTATCAGGCACAAACCCCTTCCCCAGCGGCCCTGCGTACGGCGGATTCTCCGCCGGTGGACATTGCCAGCTTTCATAAGATTATGGATAGAGCTACGAAAAGGTTCCTCATCACAATGGAAGCTAAACAAGACGAATGCTTCCTAAATGATTTTAAGGATCTGCCACAAAGACAAAGTTGGTCTATTCCAATCATTGACTTTATATGGAAGGAAGGTCTGAAAATAATGGCTACACCAAATTCTCTACTCGCAGTACTACCTAAGAAATATAGAGCACCTAGTTCGTCAACGGCATGCCTGATTGGTCAGGCAAAAATGGAGTCCGTAGTTACGCAGGCAGCTCAAAGAAGGGCCAAGAATCCATCTGCACAAGTCTCTGCTCCCCCTGATAAAGACGGTAGACGTCTTGACTCAATAGGGTGTCAGGGCAACCTGTACCTATAACATATCTGGTATCTGTTGTTTGGAGGATGTAATGTCTGGAGTAAAAGGTCTCTCGGGCAGGGGCCATCCTATACTGAAAGCTGGTGCATGCATACGTGTCTTGGTGCAACGTGCGGAGCCATGGGCCTACCATGGTAACGGGTTCAGTAAATCACTTGCAAGGAGGACAGGAAGGCCGGGCCCTTTGCTCTGCAGCCGGGAATATGTTTACCTATTTCACTAGACTGGAATGTGTTTTCGAGGAGGCTGAGCAGATAACTGTAGGCAAAACATGAATTTGGCAGGTAGTCCAGGCCGAGCCGGGCACCGCTGCGCTGGCAGGAAGTAAGGCAGGGGTCAGGGATGCGTACAGCTTTCGGAGACAGGAGAGATGAGGCAGAGAGGCCTCGTTTAAGGTCCTAGCTCGACTGGGCCAGGAAACATGGAGAAAACGTGTGCGAATTTCAGATGTGCACCTTATAAAGACGTTGGCATGGCATGTTTAGAGACTGAATTATCGATCCATTCATGGTGGATCTGGTAGAGGACATGTTAACGTTGGACGCAAATGCATTTGCGTCTTCATATTCGGCCATGGAGGGAAATTACATGTACTTTAAGCACGTACATGGAGACGTTGGGGTACACGTTAGGGGACATACTTGACCATAAAAATTTCAATTACCTCATTGCCTCCTTGTCCCCTACGTTCCCTTCAGGATATATCTATTTTCATGAGCCCATCTATCTGTTCATATAACATCATCTGCTCATCTTTTCTCATACGGGAACTGGAACGTGAACTAGGATGTGGAACGCAGGCTGTGGCACACAAGCCGCAAATCGCTGGCCCACATTGTAGGCATAGGCAACAACTGAATACTATGAGCAGTATGATTCCTAGGAATGACAACAATTTCCATCCCCAGGCAGATATTACACTCCAGAGCCAACCGGACCAAGTCCAGGAGCCTGGATTCTGGTGCATCTGGTGAGCTATTTCATGAAGCCGAGTGATGGCTTTGTACACGGATGGCGCGTTATTTGGAATAAAAACGCAGCAACTGGATCCGATGACTCTACAAGCCCCGCCCCTATCTGCCAGGATGACGTCAAGGACAAGGCGATTTTGAAGAACAACAAGTCTCATAGCAGACTGCTCCTCCGTCAGGTTGCTTAAAGCAGAAGTAGTTTCGTTCACTACTGCTTCCAAGGTCCTAGTCAATTTGCGTATCAATTTACTATTCTGGACAGGACCTACAAAGAAAAAGAATCCTTTATTGAAATCTGTATATTGTTCCCATGTGGTTTCAGTCTGGTCGACAATCGGGGTCTTGATCTCCCTTCTATGTCTGACATGAACGAGATGTGGATTTCTGTGATAATCAGGCGGGCTAGAAAAACAGGTGGCAATAGGAACGCAATATAGCACGTCCCATCCCAATCCAATGGCAAACGTACATAGGCTGTCTGACCACATATGAAGTAAGAATGGCGGGAAGCTTTGAAAGTAGACTTTCCTTTATCACTGAATTCGACAACAGTATCACAATCACTGTGTCCTAGATGTACTGAACCATTCTTTCTGACACATAATTCACCTTTCACTGGCAAAACTGTAATAAACGGCAAGTCCGAATTAGTCTCAGACTGCACATTCAGGATCATGAGATTAAGTGTAAAATTACCTAATCCATACACTTCGTTTTCTAGATCGGTCCCTGTCCTCTGGGGAAGACCTTCTTGGTCTGGGAAACATATTTTATTCATGACTGTGTTCAGGTTCCCCCATATCCAATTGCCTTGGGAAACTTTGGACTTACTATCTAGGGAGGACATTAAAGTAAACCATGCTCCGCACGAACCATTATGTGTAAACGGATAAGGAAAGAGGGGCAGAGCTCCCTTGTATGTCTGATAGGGAGGGAGTCGGCCACATACCCAGCAATTAGTGGCATTGCTGGTTTGGTGTGAATGGTGTAACATACGGATGAATGTATTGTTGCGCATTGCTAAACGATAGGACAGTTCATGGGGGGGCAGGTCACTAAAAGTGTGCTCCATAGTGTCATTAGAGGAAGCATGTACATGTGAATCAAGAGGAAAGAAAACGTGTAACATTAGACTAATGCATATAATCGTAAGACTCAGAAGAAACATCGAGATCAAGGCAATTATGCATCCGCTGTGCAAAACTTTACAATGCTTTTTTCTCTTCTCGTTACGCCTATCTCTCTGACTACTTGGGTCTATTCTATACATGTCAGAAACCTGTCTAACCGCTTCACCCGAGGGGGACTTAAACAATTAAACGCTGTCTGACTTACTAGACCTTAGCTTTGTACGGTACTCCTCTTGGGGAGTTTTCTCTAGCAGGGGGAGTTTTGTATCAGTCTCTGAAAGTGGGCAGTCCTTAATTGGAGAGTCTGGACACAGTCCGTGAATATTTTTAAAATGGCTCGAATGCAGCCATCCTTTCCTCCCCTCTACTTTAACTGCAGTCCTTGTAGATAATAAAACCAACTTCGGCTGCTTCCATCTGGGTTCCAGCGGACTCTTCCGGTCGAAGTTCCTCATGAGAACCAAATCGCCAGGGCGGACTTCGTGTGGCTTTACTTGGGTGTTGTCCGGAAAGGCAGCCGCGACCTGTGAACGACAAGATTGTAGTGCAGACATCAAGGAGGCCAGGTAATCTGTCAGCATACAACTGTCAACATCAGTGATTCTACGAGGCATAGGCGTCCCCCACATATTAGGAGGCCTACCAAAGACCACCTCATACGGGGATAGCCCTGTCCTAGAATGAGCTACCATTCGCATGTAAAAGAGTGCAACTGGCAAGGCGACTATCCAATCTACACCTTTCTCGGTACATATTTTGGCTAGACGTGTTTTCAGGGTCTGATTGTGTCTCTCTACGAGACCTGCGGCTTCAGGATGTCGGACACAGTGGAACTTCCATTGGTAACCTAACAGGAGTGACACCTGCTTCATAAGCTCGGACGAGAATGGCTGTCCATTATCAGAGTACACGACATGGGGCAAACCGTACCGCGGGAAAAACTCACGTACCAGCTGTTTGGCAGTGGTTGCAGCAGTGTAATCGGGGACTGGATATGCTTCTGTCCATCGAGAAAGAGCACATACGACTACGAGGACATACTTGAATCCTCGGCATCGGTCCATCTGGATATAATCCATCTGAAGGACTTCAAAAGGATGGTCAGGAGGATGAAATCCACCCTGTTCCACGGGGACACCTTTTCCTGGATTGAACTGACAACAGATCATGCAAGTACGCACTTTCTGTTTTGCGGCTGCTCGTAAATGTTTGTTGTACCAGAGATTCTGTAAACTGTCTAACATGGCTTTCTCTCCTAAGTGTGCTGGACTATGTGCTGTGTTAATTATGATTTGAACCATAGAGTCGGGGAGGAACCATGTGGCCCTTCCCATCGTCATCCATTCCTGATCTGTATGGATCCCTCCTTGTTCAGTCCATTTCTTAATTTCGTCTGGTGTGGCATGTGTCGAGTACATCTAGAATGGGATCCTTAACTGTCAGGCAATGTGTCAGTGTAGTCGGATCAGTCTTTGTCATGTCAGTCGGAATATCTGTCTGAGCTGTGAGTTTGGCTGTACGATCTGCCAGGCCGTTACCCTGGGGAACATTGACAGTGACTTTGGTATGTGCTTTGCATTTCATGATGGCTATGGCTGTAGGCAAGTGTATTGCTTCTAACATAGCTTGAATGAGGGGACCATGCTGGATCTTGGTACCGTGAGAAGTTAAAAAACCTCTCTCTTCCCAAAGGACTCCGAAGTCGTGAACGACTCCGAATGCATATTGTGAATCTGTGTATATGTTAACTTTCTTGTTCTTAGCTAGTATACATGCTTGGGTCAGAGCAATAAGCTCTGCTGCTTGAGCAGATAGTGTGTCAATACGATGTGTTTCTATGACTTCAGTTTCAGTGGTCACTGCATAGGCGGCCACCAACTCTCCTGTGCTTGTTCTCATACATGAACCATCCACATAAAGTGTCAGGTCTGAATCGGGTAATGCAATGTCTGTCAAGTCCTGTCGGGGCTTTATCACTGTATTAATGACTTCTTCACAGTCATATGGTGCTGGATCTGTTGTACTCGAGGGTAACAATGTGGCAGGATTGAGTATGTTGCAGTGTCTGATTTCTATGTGTGGCTGGAACAGTGTCAATTCATAACCTGTCAGTCGTGCTATGGTCAAGTGCTGGGAGTCTGGGTTCGGTTCAGAAGTACTTCTACGGAATGTGGAACCTGTACTGTCAAGGGATGTCCTAACACTATTGAATCGCTTTGTCTGATAGCTAGAGCTGTTGCTGCAACTGATTTTAAGCACGCAGGCAGAGCCTGGGCTACTGGATCCAATGTACTAGAAAAATAAGCACAAGGCTTATGGTGTCCTGCTTGATCTTGTGTGAGAACGGACAATGCTGTGCCATCGCGTTCTGTGACAAAAAGTGTAAAAGGTTTGCTGTAACATGGTGTCGCTAAAACTGGTGCTTGACATAAGGCTTTCTTCAAGTCATTAAAAGCTTGTGTATGTTCCTGAGTCCAAGGGAGGACAGTCGAAGTCGCTGCCTCCTGTGTTGTCAACTGTATGAGTGGCTTGGCTAGAAATGCATACTGGGGAATCCATTGTCTGCAGTACGAAGTGAGGCCAATAAAGGCCCGTACTTCCTTTTGTGTCTTGGGTTGTGGCAGATGTGCTATTAACTGAATACGATCTGGTGTCAAATGTCTACCCCTCTTGGACAGCAAGTGCCCAAGGTATACCACTTGCTGGGCACAGAATTGGAGCTTCGAAGGGGACACCTTGTGCCCCTTTTCGGCCAGAAAATACAAGACTGTCAGTGACGCGCACTCGCAGTCACGTTCGGTCCGTGCTGTGATCAGTAGATCATCAACATACTGTAGTAGAGCAGTGTCAGTAGGCATGTGAATACTGTCTAGTTGTCTTTTCAATGCTTGGCTGTAAATACTCGGACTTTCCGTGAACCCTTGAGGTGCACGTGCAAATTTGAAGCTTCGGCCATTTAAACAGAATCCGAATAAGTATTGGCTATCGGGATGAATGGGGACACTAAAGAAGGCGTTCTTCAGATCAATTACAGTAAAGAACGCAGCTTCGGAATCAATGGCAGTCAGTAGTGACGAAATATCTGGGACTACCAGGTACTGCGGTACTATGCATTTATTGAGTTCTCGAAGATCGATCACCAGTCGATAGACCGGAGGTGCATTTGGGTCAGTTCGTTTAAGAATCGGAATGATTGGGGAATTACATATATTGGAGTCAGTTTCTACAACAACTCCTTGGGCAATGAGTTCGTCAATAATTTTCAATAAGGCTGCTACAGCCTCGGGGGGCAATTTGTATTGTCGGATTCGGGGCAGTACAACACCTTGCTTGAGTGTGACACGATAGGGAGTAATGTGCATACAACCTACATCAGTTGGACCTTGCGCCCATAAATGCTGTGGAACATTTTTCAATCTAACATCAAAATCTCTCAAAGCATAATGGCCCTTGAAATCACGAAGGAATAATCTAACTCCTTCCGGGGAACAACATATAACGGCTCCTAGAGCTTTCAGTGTTTTAATACCAAGCAGGTTTTCAGGACATGATTTCCTAAGCAATAAATCTGTAGTACGGGACAATGGACCAACTGCAAGAGGAACTGGCTGTGATACTTAGTTAACAATAGGCTTTCCTGAAAAACCAAGGGAAACATTCTGTGAGCCTGAGAGGGGTGCCCCTGGAACCTCGTCATGACTAATGGTAGTTCTGCTCGCCCCCGTGTCAATCAAAAAATTTCTGTCTTTCCCTAATACCTGACTATGTACATAGGGACCATCTTGATCTACAGGAACCTCGATAAGGGGCAAGCCAACCTCCCTCTCTAGGCTGTTTCATGTGTACTGCTGATAATCGGGGTAATCTGACTGTGCATTGTGGTACATTTGCTGTGTAACGTGTTGTGTTGCGGCAATGGGTTGGGGTTGGGGTACAGCTACTGTCTGTTGCTGTACATTTTGTGGAGGTTGCGGATTCTGTGGAATATTCTGGTGAACGTGTTCTGGTCTAGGCGGACGTGGTCTTTCTTTCGTTTTACCTGTAGCAATATTGTGTCTGAGGACGGCACAATCACTTATAAAGTGACCTGGCTGTTTGCAGTAATTGCAATTTCCTTTAACAGGACCTGTAGGGTGACTAGTCTGTGTGTTCTGCGTGTTACCCCTCTTCTGACCATCTGCTGGAACAGACTGGGCAACTAGTACTTTCATTTTCGTGTCTTTCATGCGTCTCTGTTCATGATCGTGTTCCTCTCTGATTCTATTCTGGTGGTACTGTAACATTTGTAACATTTGGGAAGGTGTATTTGCTTGCCATGTACTTTCGACTTTCAATACTCTGTTTTTAACCTGGGGTAAGGAATTCTCGACTAGTTTGGTCACAAAAAGATGTGGGAATGACTCGCTACTTGTTTTCAGGCCACTAATAATAATGAAACATTTCTCGAATCTCGAATAAAAATCACTAGTGTCTTCGTCTTGTTTCTGTTTGCAGGCTGAGATCGCATCCCAGTCTCCCTTTTTAACTGTCAATAATCTAGGCAAAACCTGTACTAATAATCCTGGTAGTGCTTTAGTTTTCTCCCCAAGACCTAAACCTGGGGTACATCTATTTTCCTCGTCTTCTAATTCAGTCCAAATAATCTTTTTATCTCCCACCTCCCATTCTTTTTCTTTCAGTTTTTCGTAAATCCCTGCTGGCAACAATACTTTTAGCATTTTAAGAATGTCGGAATATGTGTAATGTCCCAAAAGTAACATGTCTTTTAATTCACGGTGGAAACCTGCAGGATCTTTATCGTGACAAGGTACAATTTTCTTCATTTCCAATAATTCCATTTTAGTCAGAGGAGTGTATACAAATACGCGTTCAAGCGTATCATCTGGCTTCCGGATTGGATGTACTTCTCGTAAGGGGTTCTGTCTGTCTAGGTGATATGGTTGTCTTACTGGGGGTGGAACGGAAACAAGACGTGGGGTTAGGAAAGTTCTGTATTTGTGACGTTGTTCTAGTATGATGTCAATTAAATCGGTACCTAGACCTCTCCATCCTCTCAGAAGTAAGTCTTGCAATAAATTATACAATGGACCTGGATCGGATTGCTGATTTTCATACAGAGTAATGAGATGTTGGGTCATGTATATACCAGCTAGTCGCTGTTCTTCTGGAGTAAGGCTTAGAAAGGTTTGTACTACTAAATCATCTTTATATATACTGTCATCCCCGGCCCATTGTACTGCTGACCGGGCTAGTTCCTGATCACGTAAGGTATTAAGTTCATGATAACCTATTCTTTCTTTCAGTATTTTATCAGTAACTTGAAAAACATGTTCAAGAGAACATTGCTCTGGTATCGGGGAAAGGTAACGTTTCTTGTTTTCTAGACGAATGGGTCAGTCAAAAGGTCTATCAGAAGAATACTGTTTAGGGAGTTTTACTCGACCTACGTAGGCTATCCTGTCTGGATTCTCCATTGGAGTCTCTATTTCTTCCTCCTCCGAGGAGTCATTCTTGTCTGACTCGGCTTCCTTTTCAGCCTTCTGTTATGTCCTTACGGATTTCTCTGGACATGGCATCTATACAGGTTTGTTTATCATGTTTACATACTGCAATATTTTGACTCCATTTTGTCAGTACATCCATCTCTTCTTGAACAACACCTGTCTGATCTTGTTCCCTTATCAAACAATTAATTAAGAATCGTAATAGTAAACCTTGTGTCTCAACTTTCTGATATGCCATGGCCTCACGAATACATTCTGGCCTCTCCCCCGTTCTAATAAAATGATATATGTTGTCTAGATGTTCTGGCATTTCTGGTAATAACATCAGAAATCTGTAACACGTCGTAGACGCAACGAGGCTAACATCATGTCTCCTGTCTTGCCAGGTACTGGATCATATCTACAATCCGTAAGATACTGTTTAAGTTTTTCATGTGGCATCGCTTTCGGAGTACGCTGTGTTGCTAATTCTCTCATTGTCACTCGATGTAACTGTGGCGGGGTGTGAAGGTGGCCTCCTACGGCACCTCCTGAAGCAGAACCATGAGCATGACTTGACGTCAAGGCGTGTGGGAAAGGTACATGCAACGGGGACTGACTCTGGGTCGCATCTGTCGCAAAAGGATTGAGAGGACCAATAGTAGGGGGACCAGTAGCAGCAGCAGTAGAAGGGGAAGTGACAGCAGGTGCGGGAAGTGAATCTCGTCGTGGAGGGGTCGTGGCTTGATCAGCCGGAACATGCTGCGGTATATTATTAGCGGGTTGTACGGGTACATTGGTATATACTGGAGCTACATCATCTAAATAGGAAGAAAGGAAAATGTCTGCTGCGGTCTTTTTGTGACGGATTTTAGTTGGAACCAATGGTGGTGGCAAGTTACGGGGTACTTCCGGGGTCGCCTTGGGCAGGCCCTCGGCCAGAACTGGATACATGCCTGTAATGAGTGCATTTCTTTGGCGGTCTAATTGTTCTAATCTGACCTGTTCTCCTTCTTCTAGTAACTCTTTTTCTCTGGCTTTTTCGGATTCTTCTCTACTTTTCTCTGCTTTTCTGATTGCTTTTTCTGTTCGTCTATGCGATTCTTTACGCCACAATTCTATGGCATCTTTCTGAGATTGTCTGGCTTTCTTTTTCCATAACGCTTCTTCTACTCTCATGATGCAATCTGCATCCCATGTCCCTGAGACAGGCCATCTAAACTTCTCTTCCAGATTTTTGGTGTAGTCCACCCATAAGTCTAAATACAACACAGCATCTAAGCCGTGTTTGTGGTACATAAAATATCCTGGAGTGTCCCTAGGCGGGACAGGAACTGCTTCTTCAAGTATCCCTTTCCTAGTACCTATCTGTCGTAATTTTGAAAACAGCGGCATGACTAGAGTGATTCGGACGTGAACACAATAAACACAGTAATAAACAGTAAACAATCATTCATACCACAACATTGAAACACATTAAAACATGTCAGACTGAAATTACCTGGAACACAGAAAACGCAAAAACTCTTGGGATAAAACTGAATAACTAGATGTACTGCTAAAACAGCACAGACCGGTCTCATAAAGAGACACGTCGGACCGTATCCACCTAAGTGAACACGTCAGGACCAGAATTGTGCACCCAACTCTGTCTTTACCGAGCACACATTAATGAACCCGTCTAGATGCGTTCCCAACAACGGTACTCACCGGGAAGCAAGAAACTGAAGGCCTCGGAAACTGGACTGGACTGGACTGCTACGACATCGGACTGGCACGCATCACGCTACCACGCATGCGCTTCGGAACAGGTGGGCCTCCGGACACCTCGGACCTTGCTCTCTCGACTAGGGCTCTGGTCGGGATCCTCCGCATTCCTCACCGCCTCGTCTGGACGCCGGACCGCAGTCTCCGTCTCCCTCGTGGACCCGAGGGAAGATAGCGGGAAACCCCGCAAACGTGCACGGTTTCCGTCGGGGTTGTAGAAGGGGTCGAAAGCCGCGTGACTTCACCGGCGAGTGGGGAAGGTGGGGTTCCTGTTCGGGCGCCAAATTATGTGGTAAATAAATTTTACCTATGCATTTTTCCGTATAATTATCAATACAAGACAGCTCATTTAAATGAGAGGCAGAGTCCGTGGTATCTGAGTCATACGGGCTTTAATGGATTTATCCTCAAGGATGGAGCATCATGTTCCATCACCTCTAAGGTTCAGGAAGGGACAGTCAACGTTTTATTAACATTACACATTATATATAGTAAAACTTTACAATTGAATCCAATACAGTAGGCGTAACAGGTGAAAAGAGAGAGATAAGAACACATGTGCGTAATAGGAGGCGTGAAAAAGGCGTACACATGGGCGTGTACTGTTCATGTCAGAGAAACGTCACAAGAATCGTCACATGTGGGTGGATACATAGGGAAAAGTTGCAGAATCAGCAGAAACCCTTAACCTGGATGCGCGCGCAACTAGCATGACGTGAAACTGGGGGCTTTGACTTTAGCACTAGTGGAGGAGACTGGTGTCTGGAGTGTCAGGGCAACCTGTACCTATAACATATCTGGTATCTGTTGTTTGGAGGATGTAATGTCTGGAGTAAAAGGTCTCTCGGGCAGGGGCCATCCTATACTGAAAGCTGGTGCATGCATACGTGTCTTGGTGCAACGTGCGGAGCCATGGGCCTACCATGGTAACGGGTTCAGTAAATCACTTGCAAGGAGGACAGGAAGGCCGGGCCCTTTGCTCTGCAGCCGGGAATATGTTTACCTATTTCACTAGACTGGAATGTGTTTTCGAGGAGGCTGAGCAGATAACTGTAGGCAAAACATGAATTTGGCAGGTAGTCCAGGCCGAGCCGGGCACCGCTGCGCTGGCAGGAAGTAAGGCAGGGGTCAGGGATGCGTACAGCTTTCGGAGACAGGAGAGATGAGGCAGAGAGGCCTCGTTTAATGGCCTAGCTCGACTGGGCCAGGAAACATGGAGAAAACGTGTGCGAATTTCAGATGTGCACCTTATAAAGACGTTGGCATGGCATGTTTAGAGACTGAATTATCGATCCATTCATGGTGGATCTGGTAGAGGACATGTTAACGTTGGACGCAAATGCATTTGCGTCTTCATATTCGGCCATGGAGGGAAATTACATGTACTTTAAGCACGTACATGGAGACGTTGGGGTACACGTTAGGGGACATACTTGACCATAAAAATTTCAATTACCTCAGCACGGTCACTGGGCTCTCTCCAATTTCTAAAGTCTTTCTTTCGTGGCGCAAGAGGATTTCTCGAACAGAGGAGGTTATTCACAGCAACGCTCCTACAATAACACCCAGGGAAATCAAAGATACCAGCCATACCGTCAACAAACATATGGCCAAAGGAGAAATAATTACTCTCAATCAAGAGGAAAAACCTCTTATCGAGGAAGAGACAAGAGCAAGTGAGAGACACCTCCTGCCACCACTTTGTCCCAGCCTGAAACAAATTGGAGGAAGAGTATCCCGATATTACTCAAATTGGTCCAAGATTACCACGGACAGATGGGTTCTGGACGTGGTTTCCAGAGGTCACATTCTCAAATTCGTCAAAGCCCCTCCAAATTCTCCCCCAAAAGGACCACCTCCAGCTCATCTCAAAGAGCTGTTTTCACAAATACACTCAATGATTCGGAAAGGAGCAATAGAAAAGGTACCTCAACATCAGAAGGGAAACTGATTTTATTCAAGATTTTTCCTGATCCGCAAGAAGACGGGGGAATGGCGCCCCATCCTCGACCTGCGAGCCCTCAACAAGTACCTAAAGAAATTATCTTTCAGAATGTTGACGCTTCAAGAAATCCTCCAGTTTCTCTCAGTAGGGGATCACATGGCAACACTCGACCTTCAGGACGCATACTTCCATGTGCCCATTTTTCCCAGACACCGGAAGTTCTTACGGTTCAGAGTGGCTGGCAGGAACTTCCAGTTCAAAGTACTTCCTTTTGGACTACGTTCGGCCCCCAGAGTTTTCACAAAAATGTTAGCCCCGGTGGCCGCACACCTGAGATTAGAAGGAGTTCAAATGTATCCATATTTGGACGACTGCCTTATCAAGGCCAGTTCCATCGACTTGGCAAAAACTCACGTTCAGAGATGTCTATCACTATTCCAGAGCCTGGGTTTTTCGGTGAATTACAAAAAGTCTCACCTGACTCCATCACAGAGGAAGTCGTTCTTGGGAGCCACGCTGGACACAAGACTCGCCCAAGTGTTCATATCAAAAGAAAGGCAGGTGAAGATTCGCAAGATGTCCTCATCACTACTAACAAGAAAGTGCGTTTCTGTTCGCAAGTTCAAGTCTTTCCTCGGGATGATCTCGTCCTGTATTCCTCTCACCCCCAACTGTCGTCTGCGAATGAGACCCTTGCAAGAGGAACTCAGTCGTCAGTGGGTGCAAGTAACAGGCTCATTCGAGGACGTCATCTACATAACTCCTCAGATGAGAAACTCCATCCAGTGGTAGGGGCAAGATGGCAACCTGCAGGTGGGATGTGCATTCCTGACAGAAGGACCCAGATTCATCATGACCACGGATGCTTCTCTGGAGGGCTGGGGCGCCCATCTCCAAGGGATGACAGTCAGTGGCAAATGGAACATGCAACAGAAAAAATGGCACATAAATCTGCTGGAATTAAGAGCCAATTTTCTCGCCATGAAATCCTTTCAGGCGATCTTGGAGGGCTCTACGGTGTTGATACGAACGGACAACACAACCAGCATGCATTACCTGAACAAGCAGGGAGGCACAAGATCGGCCCGGTTGTCACATCAGGCGCAGGAGATTTGGAATTGGGCCCTGGATCACAACATCAATCTGTCGGCGGTCCATGTCCCAGGGGTTGCCAATGTCCTAGCGGACTCACTCAGCAGGTCCGCTGGAAGCAATCACGAATGGGAGCTACATCAACCATCCCTGGATCAGATATTCCGAGAGTGGGGTCATCCCGACCTGGATTTGTTTGCAACAGCTCAGAACCGGAAATGCCAACGCTTTGCAAGCTGGATTCCCCACAAAGACTCGTGCGGGGATGCCCTTTCGATGAATTGGTGTCGAATATTTGCATACGCTTTTCCGCCAATTCCGTTAATTCCTAAGATCATCAGGAAGATGAGTCAACCATGTCGTCTAATCCTGATTGCTCCAAGGTGGCCCCGGCAATATTGGTTCACCGAGCTTCTCCTCCTCTCGGAGTGCAGGCCAATACAACTGCCTCGAATACCGAATCTCCTGACAGTTCAGAGGGGCATAGTGTACCATCCGGACCCAGTTTCTCTGAAATTATCAGCTTGGCTCCTCAACACAATAAATTCGCCGTCTTAGACATTTCTCACGATTGTCAGGAGGTGCTAGCTAACTCCAGAGCACCATCAACGATTAAAACCTACAAACTCAAGTGGAAGCGTTTCTGTGCCTGGTGCCAGACTGTTGATCTGCATCCCATTCCTGCTGGACCAGAGCAAATATTACCCTTCTTCCTGCAACTGGCTAGATCGGGTTTGGCGCATTCAACTCTGAAGGTATTTTTGGCAGCCATTTCCCGATTCCGTCAGGACGGATTGAACTCTGTTTTCTTCAAGAATAATCCAGCAATTTTTCAAGGGTCTATTTCGTATGTTTCCTCCGATTTGACGACCGCCTCCTGCTTGGCATTTGAATGTGGTGCTAGCCCAGCTCATGCGTCATCCCTTTGAGCCGATACATAAGGTTGACCTTAAGTTTATTACTTGGAAAGTCTCCTTGTTATTGGCTTTAACATCTACCAAAAGGCTCAGTGACATTCAAGCATTCACGTCTAAACCGCCCTTTTTTTACAATTTACCTCTGATTCGGGGGTACTGCGTACTAATCCAAGGTACATGCCCAAAGTCCCATCGGACTTTCATTTAAATGAGCCGGTAATCCTCAAGACATTTTTTCCAAATCCACAAACACCGGCTGAGCGAGCTTTGCACTCTTTGGACATCAGGAGATACCTCAAGTTTTATCTTTCAATAACATCAGCTTTGTGCAAGACAGACCAGTTGTTTGTGGCCTATGGCAGACTGCGCCAAGGCTGTGCAGTGTCCAAACAAACTATTGCTAGATGGGTCTCGTCAACAATTGGACTCTGTCATCAACAGGCAGGAAGACCCTTACAGGCCTTACCAAGAGCGCATTCTACAAGGGCAGTTTCCTCTTCCACTGCTCTGTTCGCTGGGGTGCCTCTTCTACAAATCTGCAGAGCTGCAACGTGGTCCAGCAGGCACACGTTCACGAGGCACTACTGTCTGGACTCAGCAAATGATGCAGATGCTTCGGTGGGAAGAGCAGTTCTTCGCAATCTTTTCCAATAAGGTGAGCCTCTGTTCTCCCGCCTCCTCTATGCTCTTTTTAGACGCTTTACCATGTCTTTTGCATTTTATCGTTATGCATGTATACTATGATACTATTAGCATCTATGAGCATTAGGTTATGTGTACTGCTATCTATTCTGATTCAGGCATGTGAATCTATGAAAGACACCCCAAATACTGGAGAAGAACAATAGTTACTTACCTGTAATCTGTGGTTCTCTTTCATAGATTCACATGCAACCCGCCCACCTCCCCTCAGAGGCTTCCTCAGGCAATTATGTTGGTTTCACTCCTGTGCGAGAAAATCTGAGAGCCTGAGCCTCTGGGGAGAACATTCTGGTGGGTGCTGTCGCCTGATTGGCTGCAGTTTGGTCTATACATAATGACTAGGATAGTCATGAGTGTGGGAGCTTTTGCTCCTGTAGCTGAGGGCTACTTTACTTCCTGGTTGGTTATTACCAAGGTTTTTTTAGTTATTACAGGCATATTATTGCTTTTTTATATACCGTGGGACTCCCACTCCGACGACGGGGAATGATTCAGGCATGTGAATCTATGAAAGACACCAATACTGGAGAACCACAGATTACAGGTAAGTAACTATTGTTCTTCGATGTTAACAGATGGTATTTGGGGATCTATAGTTAAAGAAAAAATGTTCTCAAAATGGGCTACCCATGCTTCCTCATCTACGTTGTTATCTATTGGAGGATCTACAGGATTTTTAAAACGCAATGCATTTACAACCCTCCAGAAGTCGCGGCTATTACCCATTTTTGCTGCTTTAGTGTTATCCTTCCATATTTCTTCTTTTATAGCCTTTTCTCTAATTCTCCTAGTGAGTTTATATGTAGTCCGCAGTCCCCTGATTTCGTCCGGGATTCGGGGTTTTCTTTTTAAGGCATTCAGCAAGGCTCTCCTTGCTTTTGTGGAAGGGGAGTCAAACCAGCCCCTATCAGGCCTCTTGTCTGTTTCTTTTGTACGTGTAAGAGACAGTTTTACCTTCTCTAGGAGATCACTAAAGGCCTTCACAGTTTCTCCTGCTTCAACCTCTGAGTCTAGGCAAATTGCTATCTTGCTCAATGTGGTTGATATAATTTCTGCAGTTAGTTTAGGTTGGTCAACACAAGCCCATTCTAATTGTATGTCTTTCCTCCTTGCCACTATTGGGGTATCAACATTTAGAATATGTGGAGACTGCCCCATGGATACTTTTATCCGTAGTGATAAAATAGCATGATCGCTAAAGGTTGTGAATTGATGTGGCGCTTTACTGGCTCTAGAGCTAAAAGGGTTAGTAACCAACATATCATCAATGATTGCCTCTAGGCCATTTCTTTGGAAGGTTTCTGCCTTATTACCTGATGCTAGTTCTAGATCAGCCGTCATTATCATATTTTGCGCTGTTAGCATCTTATTTGAGCAGTTACCATATTCATTATGTGCAAATAATTTATATTGTTGCCCCCCAGATCCTCTAAGCCACATATAGGGGCTGCATTGTATTTACACAGATGTATATTAAGGTCTTCCAACCAGACTACATTGAAATCATAATTCCTCTTATTGCCTGTAGAGTGGTCAAGAGCCTTATCAACTTCACCAACAATAGCATGTCTATTTGGGCCGAACTCATTATTCTAGGTATTAATTAGTAGCCATCTGCCTTCTCAGTGTATCTCCAGTGTAAGAATGTGAACATTTGCGTTTGGGGATTCAAATTTTATTACCTTCCCTGGGAAATTATTCGGGATCAAAGTCAAAATGCCTCCCTTACCCCTTCCCTGAAGATGAAGATTTAGCTGGGTTTTGGTAAGAGCAGTACTCATTTACAAAAATTGGGTCAATAGACCATGTCTCCTGAAAGCATGCGATGTCATGATCTTGCCATATTTTCTTTTTTTTTTATTCAAATCATTTTTATTGAGGAAAAAAGGAAAATAAAAAGAATACAGTACAATAAGGCTTCAAATAAATAGATTGAATCAAATGCGTTGCTCGACAACAATACACAAAACTGAAAGAAAATCAAATCACGCTTTGCTGACGCTGCCTTTAAACAGGACTACATGAGGATAATTACACAGACAAAATAAAGAAGTGGAAAAAAGTACAGTTACATGACAATCCAAGCTATTAATAATGCGGTCAGGTACAGGACTCCGCAGTCAATAGGCCCTTCACGGGAGTATACAGCATGAAGTATTACATCACGGAGGATCAAAATGAAAGGAAGACATATCAAGTGATTTCCAGAGTCTCTTATTGGAAGGTCGCCAGGTGGCAGATTGCAGCGCCGGATTATCCGCTCCTCTCAGGAAGGAGAGCCAATCCTGCCAGCTAGCTTCTGATGTGTTTTTCCATTTACACAAAATCACCTTACACTCCAGTGTTAGCATCAAATCCAAGAGTTGACGATCCTTTGTGTTCGGTAATTGTGGGTCAAGAGCTCCCAATATAACATATACAAATTCCCTCACAGGATTTATATTGAAAACATGGTGTACGCAGTCAAAGATCTTCCCCAGTAGGTCTGCAGGAAGGGGCAGTGAAAGAGCATTTGGGCGAGATCACCAATCCCTGACTGACAATTCCAACAAGTGGGGGTATCTCTCAAGTGGCACCTAAAAAGTCTATCTGGGGCCCAGAAAGTCCTATTCAATAACATGTATTTAGTCTGGGAGAGGATTGGCGACACCTTATTGGATAAGGCGGTTCTATGGATCATGTCCCAGTCAAACCCCACCCCAGTAGAATTGGGTTCTGACTCCCATTTGACTTCAACCTGTCTGTGGGATTTCCTGGGCAGAGGGAGTAGAAGCTTATACACTTTAGAAACAAAGTGGCCAGCGTATATGAGACGTGGTAAATGGGTCACAAGCCAAGGTGTGTGAGGGGTAAGGCCGCGGTTTGATATGATGGCTTTCAGTTTCAAGAACCCGTAAAAGTCCATGGGCATTAGGTCATATGTTGCCTGTAAAATCGAGAAAGGAAGGGGCTGTGTCCCCTCATAGAGGTCCGTAACCATGTTAATGCCTTTCTTGGACCATGTTTCCCAATAGAGAGTTTTGCCGTCAGATTTAAAATAGGGGTTTCTCCATAGGGCCATAAACGTGGATTTTTTGATTAAGTTAGTTTTGTGGGTCTGATCGAACCTTAACAGAGCTCGCCTGGTATTCAACATAATATATTTGGAGTGAGGCAAGTGAGCTAGATCCATGGTAAGCCGGGTCGGTAAAGGCGCATGAGCGATGATAGATTTCTCAATGTTTAACCACATTGGGACATAAGATGGGGAGTCTACCAACCATTGCGCTCCCTGTTTGCAGAGGAATGCTGTCTGGTAATTCCTGAACGAGGGAAGACCCAGGCCGCCCTTTTCTTTCGCTAGTTGCAGCTTTTTCAGTGATACCCTGGCTTTCTTGCCCTGCCACAGGAATCCGCCAAACAGTTTATCCACCTTATTGTTATCAGAGTGAAATCAGGCTCCCCGAAAGATCCCCTGCGGCCCTCACAATTCAGAGAATCTCCCTCTTTTTGCCTCCCCCGCTTTGTGAGCTTATTAATTTGTCTCTGACTTCAGGTTCTGTACCTTGTGCCTGGAAACAGGCGCAGGTAATCCCTATTTTGAAGAAACCTGCTCTAGACCCCAAAAAAGCTGAAAACTATCGTCCCATTTCTCTCCTCCCGTGGGCTGCCAAACTGACTGAGGCTCATGTTAATACCATTCTAGCAAACCATCTCCATTCTGCGAATATTTTAGATCCCACGCAGAATGGCTTTAGGCCCGGTCACAGCACCGAGACTGCGCTCCTGTACATGGCTGAACATCTTCGCATGTTGGAGGATTTGGGTCACACGGCAGCACTTGTGCTTCTCGATCTAAGTGCTGCCTTCGACACTGTCTCCCATGACATTTTACTCCAACGTCTGGTCGAGGCTGGGGTGGATAAGTTGGCTCTTGAATGGTTCAGATCTTTTCTATCTGATCGCTCCTTCAGGGTCATCACTCCCCCCTTCGAATCTAAACCACATGCGATTGTCCAGGGAGTTCTACAGGGATCAGCTCTAAGCCCCACCTTATTTAATCTTTATGTCCAGCCGCTAGCTGATGTCGCCATGCGTGGGAACCTCTCCATCGTGTCCTACGCAGACGACACTCAGCTGGCGGTTGCGATTAGTGGGGCTTCCGATCTTGAGGCAGCTAAGTTCCGTGAGGGACTTATATCCGTGGCCCACTGGATGAATGACAATTTCCTGCAATTGAACGCTAAGAAAACCGAGGTGCTCATTGTGGGGAAACAAACTCACCTGTGGGGCGATAGCTGGTGGCCTCAAGAGCTCGGCCCTACCCCTACCCCCGTTACTGAAGTAAAAAATCTTGGGGTGTGGTTTGACTCCCAATTGAGCTTCTCCATCCATACTAAAAAGACTGCTGCATCTTGCTTTGGGATTTTGCGTCAGCTTCGGTCCACCTTTAAATACTTTGACGCTTCCACCCGTCAACTCATCGTGCAAGCCAGGATCCTGTCTAAATTAGATTATGCTAGCTCTCTTTTTCTCTGAGTCAATCAGGCTGAGCTCTCTCGTCTTCAACGCGTCCAGAACGCTGCCGCCAGGGCTCTGGTTGGCTTGCCCAAATTTTGCTCAGCTAGGAAAACCATTTACAATCTCCATTGGCTCCCGGTGGCACAGAGAATAAAGTTTAAATCTTTGATTTTGACCTTCAAAATCCTTAACCTTTCTTCCCCTCAGATTCTGCAGCAACTTATCTCTCCCTACGTTCCAGCTCGCTCTCTGAGGTCCTCTGTTCTCCATCTTGCCACAGTTCCTCGTTTTAAGAGATCTAGGATTGGCGGACGCTCCTTCCGAGTCCTTGCCGCCAAGTTATGGAATTCCTTGCCTGTACAAATTCGTGCCATCGAGGGGCTCCTTGCTTTCAGGAAGGCTGTTAAAACCTTCCTCTTCCCCTTAGCACCTTAGTTCTGCTGTTGTTGCGTTGTATTTTTTCTTTCTGTCCGGGTTTTCTGTTCTGTTCTCGCGCCAGGACGCCCCTTTGCTGGGGCATCTGCGCGCGTAATAAATCCGGATAACATAACATAACATAACATAACATCAGTGAATGTCATAGGGAGCATGCTGGCCAGATAATTCACCAGCGGGGTGGACATCATTTTAAGGGTTTCTGCCCTGCCCCACCATGAAAGGAACTTGGGTGACCACCCGTTCAATAAGGAGGAGATCTTTTTTAGGGTTAGTTCCTCATTGATTTTTAAAGTGGAGATTAGATCTTTATCAAAATCAAGTCCTAGGTACTTAAAACAATGTGGTTGCCAAGTAAGACAGGAGCTTCCAAGGATATCTCTATTACCAATGTTATTAAGGAGTTTGACCTCCGTTTTATCCTTGTTCAGTTTGTAACCCGAGACCCGGGAAAACTCATCGATGGTTGCCATGAGTGCGGGGATGGCCTCGTCTGCTTTCTCCGACATAATAAGCACATCATCCGCATACGCGGTGAGTTTTATAGTACAATCCTGAAATGGAATACCGGCAATCGCGTCATTATGTCTTATGTGGTAAAGGAATGGCTCGATTGCCAACAGAAACAAAGAAGGAGAGAGGGGGCACCCTTGTCTCGTTCCCTGTTGCAACCGTAAGGAGGAGGAGAAAGAGCCACCTGCCCTAACCTTTGCTGTAGGACAAGAATAGAGGGACATTAGTAGTTTTGTGAATGTTACCCCCAGGTTGAACTTATGTAAAACTGCTTCCAGGAAGGACCAATCGACATTGTCGAAAGCCTTTTCGGCGTCTAATGTTATTGCCGCAGTGGGTGTGTCCAGGAGTTTCGCTTTCTCCAGAACGTGCGCTAGCACCCTAGTATTGTCACTAGACAGTCTGTTTTTTAGAAACCCTGCTTGAGAAGGGTGGATTAGTTGGGGTAGTACTCGTTGAAGGCGAGACGAGAGGATCATAGCTAGAAGTTTGCAGTCAAGATTAATTAGGGAAATGGGCCTATAATTTTTCGGGAGGGAGAGATCTTTACCATCTTTTGGGAGTACTGCGATTATACCCTCAGCCAGGGTACCTTTAACTTCACCTGTGTCATTTATTTCCCGAAAGAGGTGGAGAAGAGGTTCCACCAACAGAGAGGGAAAGGTTTTATAAAATTTAGCTGTGAATCCATCTGGGCCGGGGGCCTTTCCGCACTTTAATGATTTAATCGCTTGTTCTATTTCAGTAGTCGTGATCGTGCATTAAGGCGTAGTTGCTCTTCAGATGAGAGCATTGGGAGGTCACATTTGTTTAAGTAGTCCTGAATCTTGTTCTCCTCCACAGATGCATTTTTGGCATATAAAACCTCATAAAAGTCTTTAAATACCTCCTCTATCTTGTCTTGCTCTGAGTGAGCGTCCCCTGATGCGTCCTTAATGACATTGATTGTGTTCTTCTGAACTTTAAATTTCAAGTACGCGGCCAGGGTCTTGCCCGCTTTATTTGAGTCACAGAGTTTAAACCACCGTCTCCTGTCTAACCATACTCCAGCCCTCTCGCTCACTATTTTATTATATTCATACTTCTTGTTGGCCATTGCATTCAGTGTCGTGCCCCCCTGTCTATCTGGTGTTTTCTTTCTAGATCCAATATTTCACGCTCTAAGGTTTCCAATTTCATATTATGGTCTTTGTTCATCGCTGATCGAATTTTAATGCACACCCCCCTAATCGTGCTTTTCAGGGCCTCCCAGCGGATGAGATCGGAGGTATCTCCCCTCTTATTAAGTTCCAAATATGAGTTAATAGCAGACTGGATATTGATCCGGTGCTGCTCCTTGCTCAGTATTTCATCGTTCAAACGCCACGACGTTTGTCGGGAAGAGGGCTTCACATTGGTAATGGATAGGGAAATGCATGAGTGATCGGACATAACTCTTGGCTCTATTGACGTATCTTCTATCCTCGGGACCCCATTTTGTGTTATAAGAATGTAGTCGATACGAGAATAAGAGTCATGTGGGGAGGAATAGAACGTATAGTCCCTGTCCGTGGGATTTTGTAGTCTCCACGCGTCAACAAAGTGGAAGCGGTTACATAAGTTAATAAAAGCTTTGTGGGATTTATTCGACCTGAAGGTGCACCGTGAGTCTCTATCTAGGGTAGGGTCCATGGGAAGATTAAAATCCCCAGCCAATAGATGTACGACCGAGTCCGGAATGGTCTCAATTTGTTTAGCCAGGTCCTCCCAAAATTTTAGGTCGCTAGTGTTAGGGGCATAAATGTTTGTGACATAGAATTCTGTGCTGTCTCTGCTAAGCTTAGCTGTAACCCACCTCCCTTTTTCATCTGCTGTGGATGAAAGAAGTTCAACCTTTGATTTTTTCGCTATCAACACCAAAACTCTGTTCTTCTTCTCCACCGCCTCAGCCCCCACAACCTCAGAGTAATATTTATTCCTTAACGTGTAAAATTGTTTAACATAAATTTTAGTCTCCTGCAACAGGACAATATCCCCTCTCTGTCTGCGTAAATAGTTTTGGGAAATGTCAGCCACATTCCATGAGGCTATTGTATTGTGAGGACCGTTTTGGTGACCCCCCTTTGTGGATCGAGTGAATGAGAGGTCACTTCAGTATGACAAGCCAAATAAGGGCCCGATTATGATTGCGGTTAATCCGCATCCTCCGGGCCGGCGGAAGCCACCGCCGGCCCGGAGAATGCGGATCAACCGCTGCGGACTGAAAAAGACACCCCGCCAGATTAGGATGGCTGGGGGATCTTTTTTCCGTCCGCCGCTTTTCCGCCGCGGTCGCCTTCCGACCGCGGCGGAAAAGCTCTAACATGGCTGGCCGAGTCTATCAGCCACCGCCAGCCATATTAGGATGTCAGCGGTCCTATGCCTTTCCACGGCGGCATTTCCGCCGTGGAAAGGCATATGATCTTTGTGAAGGGAGGGGGTGGGGGTGCACATGGGGGGCACCTATGGTACCCCCTGCATTTGCATGCATGAAGCGGCAGGCACAGCGCGGTGCCTGCCGCTTTGTGCATGCAAATGCACATCCTGTATGTTTACCATTGCGGCGGGTGCTGCTTCAAGCATACATCCTGTATGTTTAACATATACATACATCCTGTATGTTTAACATTGCGGCGGGTGCTGCTTCAAGCAGCACCCGCCGCAATGTTAAACATACAGGATGTGACCGCCAGGGTGGCAGTCACATCCTAATTTTCACAGAGGGACCGCTGCAGCCCCTGCGGACGGTCCCTCCTCCTCTGGGGTGGCGGATGGACGCAGGTCCGTCCGCCATCCTAATAGACCCCTTAGTTTGTTTCTCACAGTTAACTTGAGAATTTTGCAGGGATGGGTGCAGTCAATCGCACGGTTTCAGGTCAGTCAATGAGGCAATAGATTCTCAAGAGTTAAGCTTTGCATTATAGAGGAATCCCCTGGGGTCTTGCAAACCGGATTCCCCATCTGAAGTAAATTATTCTTTTGGGGTAACAAGGAAAGTGGTTTATAAAAATAGCATAACGGTAATACCACAATTTCAGAGTTATTTAAAGAGAAGTTACCTAAATTATCCAAAATATATCTGACTATGAATTCATTATTAAAATCTAAAACCACACAGTCTCCCACCATTTCTTTTCTTGCTGGGCCCACCCAGGCTACCCTTCTAGCCATAATCAACTACTTTGAAATATTCCTGGCTCTCCCCCCTCTCACTAAGTTTTTCTGTCAAATCAATGTTATGCTTTAAACATCAATTGTCCTGTGGATTCTGGTTGACCCTCAGACATCAAAGGTCTGTTCCCTAATACCAATACCAATGGTACAACTGCTGGGGGAAGATGTAAAGTCTGTATTCCATTCAATAGTGGACTGACATTCGCCATTTTCTCTCTTTGAAGATCTATTTGATTACCAGACATCATTCCTCCTCGGGAGTTTGTAGCTATGTTCAAGGGTGGGCTTAGGTGGTTTGTTACAACATCCATGGCACTTAACTGATGCCGGTGAAATTGGGTTTTGCCAGGTTTGCTCAGGTCCGCTCTCACATACCGCTTCGTAATCCCGGATGGGGCATTCCTGGGGTTGATAGATGGGGGGCTCGTTGTTTTGGATAATCCCCTCTCCTCTGTGCTATTTAAAGTATTTTGGGGTTGGGTCTCTTGTTCCCACCTTTCCCTTCTACTTAATTCAGTCCCCAGTGGCCCCATATTCGGTGGGAGGACTAATATCCCTAGTGCCTGTTCTTTTTTTTCCATCTGTAACTCCAGGGCCACTAGCTTCCCTTCCATCCGGGTCAATGTAGCAATGATGGGGTTCAACATCTTGGCTACTACGGTCTCCAGTCTCTGCCACATATCCTCATTGGTCAGGGGCCCGACTGATACTTTAGGAATGCTTTCTTCTTCTTCTTCTTGCATATCTTGTACGGGCTCCCCCTCCTCACAGTTCCCACTTATTTTGGCTTGTCTGGGCGCCTTTGCCAGTTTTTGATTCTGTGGGCCACCCCTTCTTTTTCCAAGTTGGTTCCTGTGACCTTTTTATCCCCTACACCTCTGGCAGATGTTCCAGGCTTTATTGTTAGTACAGATTAATTAGGCGAAGCTCCCCTTTCTCTTTCTGTCTCCTCCCTCTGAGTTTGCAATGAGGGTTGTTTTATACTAGGGAGAAGTGTCTCAGGCATCAAATCGGAGGTAGTTTGGAGGACCGGTTCCAGGGATAGTCGGCATTCATTGTGATTTCAATTTCGTGTGCTAAAACAGATGTTGCTTAAGTTAGGAATGAATAGAGTGTTCCCACGATCCCCTCCCCAGATGGTCATTCCGACCCCTACACGTATTCATTGTATCACTAGCAGTTCTTATCTAGTTAAAATCTTTGGTCTTTAAAGCAAATGATATGTAGGTAGCAATAATATTAAAAAGGAAAACAATGGGTATCGCCAGTACCTTATTTGAATTTGCCGCTTTTCAGAGGGTAAGCCCAGCCCAGCCTCCTACGGGCGTGGACGGGCCCGTCCTTGGCCCGGGCGCGTGCGCGTCCTGCACCACGGGACTGCTTTGCCGCTTTATGGGTGTTGAGAGACCATGGGGCGGCTGGGAGTTAGAGTCCTCTCTCCTGCCATGTCACTCCCTACTCAGCCGTTCCGCCGAGGGGTCATAAGCGGATACAACCGCAGAGGAACTGCGTTGGTGCTTTATGCACGTTGAGAGACCAAGGGGTGGCTGTGAGTTGGAGTCCCCTCCTGCCGTGACACTCCCCGCACAGACTTTCCTCCGAGGGGTCGTATACATAACTATTCGCCTCTTAGCTAAATGAAGACCCAAACCCGAAGCTTCCTAACTCCTTTAGGTTGTGATTTAGTAAATCCCAGTAGAGCTAACAGGGGGTTTTTAGTAAGTGGAGTACCAATGATGTTCCTCAATTACAAGAATATCTGGTTCCCAAAAAACGCAATCTGTGGACATACCCATGCCGTGTGAGAAAAATCTGCACCGCTGGCTCTGCAGCGCTCACAACAGTCGGATTCATGCAAGTCATATCTATGGAGGCGAGAAAGTGTATGATATGTTCTATTTAAAAACTTTAATGTATTAGTCTATGCCTACCATTTAGAGACACTGATTGGGTGATATCGCAGCAGTACTTCCATTGACTATCAGCAATGGGAACTTCCAAGTCTGACGGCCACTGCGCTCTCTGCATGGAAAAATTGGCGCAGCAGTATTTCTGGGACATGGTGCATATGTTGGAGATTAACTTATATGGGGTATTGGCATGCAGAAGGTAAGTGGAAGATAAGAGTGCAGGGGGCTCTAAGGATTCTTCTCCCGGCAGCGCCCTCAGAGCGTGCTGTGACCTGAAGTAATGGAATTGCACTAGAGAGCTAGCACCTTGATCTACAGTGGCGACCTCATCCCAAGAGAAGAAGTCACTGTGATGAGACCCCGTTACTCACCCCGCCTGGACTTCCTCCCCTCGGACGACTGCCCTTCTCAAAAACGTATCCCGAGGCGTCCTTGGAACCAACCCTGACAACAAGATCCCCGCCCCTCTCTTTTTTGCAGGAACCAATCGGAGGAGGTCACGTACCGGAAGCACATCGCCCGCCTCAACTCCAACTCTGGAACAGGGAAAAGACGGAAGCTGAGGGAGAGACGCCGTCGGAGCAGCAATCTCGTGGCAGGAGACTCGGACCGCAGTGGAGGAGGAGCAGGCGAACGAAGAAGCAGACGTGTGGACGGAAGACTGGTGGAGTCCCCAGCAGGTGGCTGAAGAGCGGCCGCAACTCATCGGAGTGTTGCGGCGGAGCGTGTGAGTACCAACAAACCACCCCCTTTGTAGCACATTAGGTGCTCTGTATATAGACTCCCTGTATATATTTAGTCTCTCTTTTAGACACGGACCTGATAGCACTGTAAAAACCTGTAAAGCACCCGGCACCCTGTAAAGCAGTACGAACTACTCCATTTCCTTCACACCTTTCACCGGACACCCTGCTTTCTTTCTCCCTAAACCCTCCTCCCCGATTCCCCTCCCTCACGGTCGTTTTCCGAGTCCCTCATTACCACCCTGGTGTTGATAACGGTTGTGACTACAGCAAGCCCAGCAGGACTAACAGCTCCTTATTTCTTTTCTCTTCCTGACCTCCGAGGACCTTCTCCGGACATCAAGAATTTCCTTGGACCCAAAAACCCTGTACCAAAGACCCAAGACCCAGCCCACCTTGAGAGGATCAAGACACCTTACCTTGGAGCCTCGTTTTTTTTGTTTCCCTATTAATTCCTGGAAACCGACTTTGTGTTGAAATAAAAGAACCCGTATTGCCCACTACATCCGGCCTCCTTGCCTGCTTTACCAGCCCGCCGTCACCCCACGTTCGCAGTCACCCATAGTATGAATCTGGACATTTCTAAGTGCTTTCTCGACAGCCACTTCCGAACCCAAGGAAAGCCATTGACACCAATCAATTGGAAGTAGTGGAGAATAAAGCAGAGTGCACGCCTGCCTATTTAATAGTTCACTCCACGCATGAACTGTCGAGTTTATAGAGTCAAGAACGCCATAATGCCTTTTGGGAGGTTGAGTGAGTTGCCTGGGAAGCGGGAATGGATCTGATGCAATTATCTCTATGAGAAGGTAAGGGAGAGCGTGCAGTCCATGGCACTAGTAATAAGCGTGAGAGCACTGTGCAACCCTGTGGTAAAGGTCAAGGTCTGGGCCACCCAATCCACCCTTAGAATATGGAAGTGTAAGTGTATCCATCTTAACCCTTGGGGATTTCTCCGCCCATGCAAGTCTACCCATCAAAACCTTAAGATTTTTTTAAAAGTGTCGTGGAACCACCAGAGGTAGGTTAGTGAAGAGGAACAGCAGTCTAGGCAAGACTATCATCTTCATCAAAGATACACGGCCCACCAGTGAGAGAGGTAGTTTGATCCCCTGCTTGATATCACTCTCTAGTTTAGTGTTCGCCCTGCCATAGTTGTCACGCAGCACCAGTTCAGAATCAGTATGCACACGGATACCCAAGTAGCGTACCGACTCATTGGTCCTTTGCAAAGGGAAGACTAAGTTGAATGGGACCGTAGAGGGGGTGAGTGGAAATATGATGGATTTATCCCAATTAATTTTTAATCCCGATATACCTCCAAATTTTATAACTTCATGAATTAAAGGGGAAAGGTTAGAAGCGGGATCCTAAACGTATAGTAACATGTCGTCCGTATAAGCAGACCTAATCAAATTATAGTAAGGAAAACTTATTCACCGATGCCCATTATATTCCCTCAGTGCACGCGCTAAGGGCTCTGCAACTATGGCGTATAATAACGGAGAGAGGGGGCACTCTTGTCTCGTGCCTCGAGATATTGGAAATGAGGATGAGACATAATTGCTAATTCCTGGGCGGATACCAAAACTGTTACCTACCCAGCTGGGCATCTGATATTGTTTTCCTCGTGTCCCCTTTTGTGTTTCCTTCCCTCCTCCCCCTCCTCCTCCCTCTGTGATTCTTTGATTTAACTGATGTAGCTATGTAACCTGTAACTGTAACTCGCTGATCCTCATACCTGATACCTCTGGGTCTAGCCAGCTCTATATAAAACTTTGCAAATAACCCTCCATGTGATTACAAGAAGAAGAAAATGCATGAGGGCAACCGTATCATCCCCATAGTAATATTATCTTGAGGTTATAACAGGCAGCAAAATGGGAGGAAAGAAAAACCCTGAATACTTTGGGTCATCAAATACAATTAATCATTATCGTCCAGTTTACCACTTGAACCTACATCAACTTCTCCGGAGCTCGTGGGTTCCCTATTCCGCTCCACCCCGATCCTGTCTTTGAGAGTTTTTTGAAGGGCCCTAGGGTCTGTAAAAATGTTTGTCGATCCATTAATCACAACCATGAGTCTTGCCAGGTATAGCATTGCGCATTCTATATTTTGTTCCTTTAGCTTACGCTTCATTGGGACAAATTGCCTCCTGAACAGAGTTTGGGAGAGAACTGGGAATCTGGGAGAGATGTTCGGTGGGTATAATGGCCCACACCTACGGGGAAGAGCAGTTCTGGTCCCAGAGAAGGCAGGTTATTTCAGAGGCAAGGTCTCCAGGTACACTTTGGGTACATGCGCAATCCCTACTTCCTCAGGGGTAAGTTCTGGGTTAGAATTACCCTCAGTCTTTGTGGCCCCGAGCAACAAGGGTACTTCAAAGGTGGTGGGTGCGGAGACTACCCTAACAAAATCAGGGAAATGTGGGAAGCCCATAAAACAGCTGGGAAAGAGTCCGCGGGGTAGGGGCAAAAGAATCTCCCTTCTCCCCCAAGGTGACTCCTTCTACAACATTTTGACCCAACCAGTCCTGCAAAGGGAAGACAGTGGGTCTGAACAGAGTATATCCCAGAAGAGTCTCAGTATGGATAATGCTAGTTCTCTGTCGGTTGCTGGTAAATATGCTCTTCCTAGTAACAATAGGAATATGGAAGCGGGCCACAGGTGTGGCGAGGACCCTAGCAGTGCTGTCCAGGTACCTACCTACGCAGAATAGATGTAATGTTCTGGCAGTAGGAGATGAGGCAGTTTTATAGCTATGGGGTATCATTTTTTTTTTTTTTTAAATATATTTTTATTGCAGGAATCAGTAAATCAGTACAGTAACGACCAGCATGGCATCATAAGCAATAGTATCAGAATAAAGCCCTCTGGCCCCCCTCCATAGAGTCTGTACACAGCCAACCAGCCCACAACCCTGGGGTCGGGCGGCGAATTGCAATGGGGATCAGTAGGATGCTGGAGCTGGTCCGGATAATGCACTGTCCGTCGTCTGCTTTTCCAAACAAGCCTAAAACCCCCAACATAAACCCCCTCCCCATAAATGTCTACTAACTAAGAGAACCCCACCCCCCCCCTCCCCCCCCCCCCCCCCACCACCAGCGCCGGGGAGCTATCAACATAGGATCTGCTATCGGACCCACGGGGAAGGCAATAGGACTGTCAGTACTAATGTTCACCGGGACTCGGGGCGAGTCGCTTCTTCACTTTCAGAGTCGCTAGGGGCACTATAATCTCTGAGGGCCTGCACCAACATTTCCCACTCCAACGCGGCCTCCTGCGCCTTCTCATTACCCTGCCTCCAAGCCAGTTGATATCTCAGTGCGCTCTCTCCCGCCGCCCACTTCAAAAGCTCACTGTGCCATCTGCTGCCCGCCGGACCAGCTCGTGCCTTCCAGTTCCTAGTCACCTCTCGTTTAGCAAGGAGGAGCCCCAGGTCGATAAACTTACTAGAAATTTTATTCCTGGGGGTATGGGGAAACCAGTGTAGGAGCCCCACCGCCGCATCCAATGATAAGAGCCTCCCTGTCACCTCCTCCAGGGTCGTCGCTACCTCCTGCCAGTAGGATGTCAGTCCTGGACAGGCCCACAACATGTGTAGGAGGTCCGCCTCCTGAGCCGGGCATCTAGGGCATTCCGCCGAGGCCGTGGCAAAATAACGCCTGACTTTCACCGGGGTCAGGTACGCTCTATGGAGAACATAATAGTGGACCAGTTGGAAACGGGCGTTGCGTGTGCCCTTCCAGGCCCGTCTCACCAACTGGGACCAGGTCGTTTCCGGGATCTCCCTACCAATGTCCTCCTCCCAGCGGGTCCTCAAAGTGGTGAGAGGAGCCAATCCCTCGGTAATCAACCTGCCGTATAGGCAAGTGACCGCCTTCACCGTGCCCGCCGACATCATTACGTACTGGCACACCTGAGATAAGTGGGGTTCCTCCTGCCCGTTCTTCCAGTGTGCCTGGATCGCTCGTACTATGGCCGAGTGCAGCAGAAAGTCACCTCGGGAGATCCCGAAGCGGTCAATAAGATCCTGAAAGGACAAGAGCGCGCCGTCCTCGTACAGATCACCTACGAGCTGTAAACCGGAATCCTTCCAGGCCGCCAAACGTGACCAATCCCCTCCGTGGGGGAGGGCCGTCAGCATCCCCAACGGTATTTCAGGCGCATACGGCGTTCTCAGTTGGCCTCGGGCGTGGGCCCGATTCCAACACAGGCGGACAGTCCGCTCCTCCATCGACAAGTCCCGCAGGACTAAACGTTGTCGCAGCGCTATAAAGGAGAGAACATGCCTGGCCATACCTGTCCCTCTTCCGTCTTCCGGGCCCCGGAATTCCCTGGCGATCTCCTGGGCGAAGGTCTGGAGCTGTGCCGCCAGATAATACTTTTCGAAGTCCGGCACAGCGAGCCCCCCCTCGTCTTTCGGCCTCATCAAGGTATTGAGGGCCACCCGCCGCCGGCCCGTTCCCCAAAGGAATCCGACCACCATAGAGCGTAATCGACGGAACGTGGCCGGTGGGACCCAGATCGGCAAAGTCCGGAAGTAGTACAATAACCGGGGAAGCGCCACCATTTTGAGCAGGGCGATACGTCCCGCCACTGAGAGCGGCAGCGTGGCCCAAAAGTCCATGCAACCTCGGAGTGCTCGAATGCAGCGGGTAATGTTTCCATCTAGGAGGTCGGGTTGTTCGTGGTAAACGAATACCCCAAGGTACTTAAAGCAATCGGGCTCCCATCTAATCTCCCTACTCAGCGCAGGGGCGGGGGTACCCCTGCGTACCGGAAAAAGACAGGTCTTAGACCAATTCACTCGGAGGCCCGAGACCTCTCGGAACTCCGTGAGCGCTAATTCCGCTCCCCGTAAAGCGTCGACCGGGTCCTCTAGGAAGAGCAACAGGTTGTCCGCATAAAGCGAGACATAATGCGGGCCCGCAGACGACCATAAGCCCGTATAGTGGGCTCCCGAGCGAAGGTGCAGCGCCAGTGGTTCCACTGCCAGCGCAAAAAGAAGCGGGGACAAGGAGCACCCTTGCCGCGTGCCTCGTTCCACCGGATACCGCGATGAAATCAATGGGCCCGCTCGGACCCTGGCCGAAGCAGAAGTATAAAGGACCGTGGTCCACCGGACAAATCCCTCCCCTAGGCCGAATCTCCGTAACACCGTGCAGAGGTAGTCCCACTCTAGGCTATCAAAAGCCTTCTCCAGGTCTACCGATAAGACTACCGGGGACGGGGCATCCACAAATGGTTCCCCTAACAAACGGAACAACCTACGAATATTCATAGTCGTGTTCCGCCGTGGGTTGACACCGGCCTGGTCCTCATGCACCAGAGAACTCATGTGTCCCAGCAGCCTCGAGGCCAAGATGCTGCTCAGTATTTTGTAGTCCACCGTCAACATCGATAGGGGACGGTAGGACCCCGGGTCGGATGAGTCTCGGCCCGGTTTGAGGAGAGGAACCACCAGCGCCTCACACATCGAGCTCGGGAGTCGCCCCAGCCTCTTCGCCTCCCTGTAGACCACCAGTAATCGAGGGGCTAGTAGGTCAGCGTAAGCTGCATAAAACTCCACTGGTAGGCCATCTAGGCCCGGGGTCTTCTTTCTCGCCATCCGTTTAATGGCCCCGCGGATCTCCCCTAATTCAATGTCGGAACCCAGAGTTTTCGCCACTTCCTGCTCCACCGTGCGGAGCTCCAGTGGGCGAAGGTAATTATCAAGCCGGTCTGGGTCACGTGCGGAGCGACTGCGGTATAAACATTCATAATAATGCCGGAAGCAACTGAGAATCTCCGGTTGGGTGCATACCTCGGTTCCGTCTGCTCCACGCATATTTGTCGTCGTTTGGGACTGGCGCGTAGGGTTGGCCAACCACGCCAACAACGCACTCGCCCTGTCCCCCTCCGCGATAGACCGGACCGTATAGGCCTTATAATCAAAACAGCGGAGCCGTTCGACCTCCACTGCCACCTTCTCCCTCGCCTCTGCCGTTTGTGCTTGCAATTCCGGGTGTCCGGGGCGTCGAATCTCAAATTCGCGGAGTTCCCGGTCCGCTGTGTCTAGATCAGCCAGGATGACACGCCTCATGCCCACCTTCTTGGAGATACAGTAGCCCCTCACCACTACCTTAAAAGCGTCCCATTCTAACGCCCTAGTACTCGCGGAGCCGCCGTTGGACGCAAAATAATCCGATATTCTCTCCCCCAAGTCCGCCTTGAAGACACTGTCCTCGAGGATCTCGGGTCGCAATTTCCAGGTGGGCACCGCCGGTGTCCCCGGAAACCAGCGAAGGTCTAGTAGGAGGGGGTTATGGTCCGAGATGGTCCTCGATAAGTACTCCGATCGGACCGCTGCCGAAACCAGTTCGGGCGATCCAAGAAATCCATCTAGTCTGACATGCAACTCATGGAGGCTCGAGAAGTATGAATAATCCCTAGTTGCGGGGTGATGCGCCCTCCAAATGTCCGTCAAACCCCAGCGAGTCTGCCAATCCTGACGACCCTTAGCCGTGCGACGGACCGGGGAATCGGGAAGCGGGGGATGCGAGCGGTCTATGTCCACATCCACTACGGAGTTAAAGTCTCCCCCCAGCAGGAGGGGCCCGGCGAAAAAGTGGGCCAACGAGCCCGATAACCTGGAAAGGAAGGCAGTCTGGTCTACATTAGGAGCGTATACACAGCAAACATTCAGGTCCCTCCCCCCTAGAGTGCCCGAGATGGCCACGAAACGCCCCTCTGGATCCAATACTGTCCTCGTGACTTGGAAGGGGACCCCTGCCCTGATCCATATTAGCGCCCCCCTGGCATAAGCAGAGTACGACGTGGAAAAGACCCGCCCCCGCCACCTACGCTGAAGCGCCGCCCCTTCCGCCTTGTTCAGATGAGTTTCCTGTAGCAGCGCCATTTGCACCCCCCTACGCACTAAATAAGCGTGGACCTTGTGGCGCCTGGACATAGTGTGAAGCCCCCTTACGTTCCAAGTAACACATTTCAAGTTAGCAACATCAGCCATTGTCCCAGATTGTTCTTGCACAGTCCCCCCATCCGGGTCCCCTCAAAGAAAGGACATCAATCCTCCCAGCGCTGATGGCGGCCATTTTCCCCAACCCAAACCAAGCAACCCAAAAACCAACCCAACTCCCCCCCACCCACCCCAGAACAGGACCCAAACTGCACCATCTAGATCCCATCCAAACCTCGTCCTCCATCAACCCCAGAACCCCCTCTAATCCTACGGTCGCCACCGTAGGAAGGCCTTATGGGCCAGGTGCGGGCTGGGCGGAGGCAGTGGGCCCTCGTCGCCCAGGCCACCAGGACTATAACAAGCCCCAAACCGTGCCAAGACCTCCCGGGGCAAAAGCAGAGGCCCCCCAACCCTCTCCCCCTCGTTGTCATCAGTAAGGAACGGCAACCGCCTCCCCCCCGCCGGGCCCCCACCCAAAACAAAGCAGTATGCCCCGTTACCCTTGTCCGTCCAAAAGGTCCTCCACCGATTTCGGTGTGATCACCGGTGTATGGGCACTATCTGCTACTGAATCCTCCGAGTCCGATGGTGCTCCCTCATCACCCGGGTTTTCTTCCTCCTCGATGACTTCCTCCCGTGCTCCCGACAACTCCGACGATACTTCCAGCACTCCCCTCCGCTCCGATGATGTCTCCGCAGTCGAGGGCCCTCCCGTGCGGCCGCGGCGATTCCTGACCCTCTTGGATCGCCGCCTTTGTTCTGGCTCATCTGCTTGTTGGGACGAGGAGCCAAAGCCATCTTTCCCTGTCCTGTATAGGTCGAGCCAGGCACATACATCCTCCGGGGTGTCGAAGAACTGGGTTTTGTCATCGACAATGATGCGAAGCTTTGCAGGATATAGGAGTAAATAATAAATGCCCTCGCTCCTGAGCTCGCGCTTAACCGCCAGGAAGGAGAACCGCTTGCGCTGCGTCTCGTAGGTGTAATCTGGGAAAATGTTCACCTGACTGTTCGCTACTTTGAACGGGCCATTGTGCCTGGCGGCATTGAGGATTAAGTCCCTGTCTCGGAAATGCAGCAACCGCGCCACCACCGGCCTCGGGGTGCGTCCCTGCTGTAGGGGCCGTGCTGGGACTCTGTGGGCCCGTTCCAGAGTGTAGAAGGAGGACAGTCCCTCCGGGACCACCGTGTCTCGGAGCCAGGTCTCCAAGTATTGCACCATGTCGCCATCCTCAATCTTTTCCGGCAGGCCCACCACTCGGATGTTGTTCCTCCTGTTGCGGCCTTCCACATCCTCCGCCCTCCGTTCCAGGGTCTCAATTCGGGATAGGGCGTCCTTCATCGTCGCAGCCAAGGTTCGCTGCGCCGGCTCCAAGGTTTTCACCGTGCCCTCCACCTCCTTGACCCGGTCTGAAAGTTTGCCATGGTCCGCCCTGAGGAGGCCCAGGCTCGTCGCCACCTGAGCAATGTCCTGTTGGAGGGCTGATCTCGTAGTCTCTATCGCCTCCAGGACACGGTCGAACTGTTGCTGCATCGGCGCGCCACCAGAACTTTTTGGGTCCCCATGCTCCTCTTTGTCCTGGGCTTCAGAGTCCGAGGAGGTCTGGGTGGATCCCTTAGCTCCTCTGGGTTTCCCCATGCCTCCAGGGGCACTCCGTGGGGGTCCCGTAGTAGGCGTCTCCGTGTGCGGGTGTCGACCACGACCTTCCCGGGTGCTTGTCCTCAATTCGGGTCCGGGCGACCTCCTTCTCCAGAGCCTGTGGAGACTCCGCCGCTTCGGCTCACGCCATCGCCACGGCGTCCGAGGGCACCGATGAGGGGGCGGAGACAGCCGTCGTCGAGTCGGGCAGACCCGTTCACCCACTATAACCCCGGGGTGAGGGCCACCTACTCCCTCGGGTGATCTGTGGCGCCAGAGTGTCGCGCCTCCCATGTAGGTGGACTGGCCAGGAAGACGTAGCTAGTCGCGGAGTCGCGAGGCGGGCCACCGCTTGGATCACAGGGCGTCCGCTCCCGGTGCCCTCCTCTGCGTGGGCACCTGCCCGGCCGTCCAACCGAGTGCAAATCCGTTGCAAGAGGTCCAATCCAGTAATGTCCAATGTCCAGAACAGCCGGGGATGGCGAAGCAGGGCGCCAGTCGCCACCCGCGGCACCTCTTCAACTCAGTAGTTCCGACTAGGGGGACAAAGGGGTCCGGGCGCCATGTTGGGTCGCACTCCGCAACTCCGCAAACTTCGGTTTTACTCCGGAACAACCCTCGCCCGGGCTTCATCAGGGGCCCCGGCAGGTTTCCGTCGGTACGCTCAGCAGAATGCGGGGTCTGGGGTGCCCCGCAGCCTCCGATTTTCAGGATAATTCCGGGCTTAGTCCCGGAGCCGAGCTCTCAGGCGACCATCGCCATCGGCGCCCAAGCCACGCCCCCCTAGCTATGGGGTATCATCAGCATCTTCTGTAGACGACTTAGATAAGGGGTCTAAATGGGGGACAACCAGTGGAGTCTTTGGCCTCTATCCTCCTAGGTTTAAACCAGGAGATAAAAAACAGGTTCAAGATATCGTAGGCCAATCAGGCCGATATTCAAGCTTCTTGCACTGCGTTAGCACAAAAAGTAGAAGTATTTGCCCGGACAGATGCCCTAGAGGAAGAGGTCGTCCTGATGAGAAAAGATATAGCTAAAAACTCCTCCGGTTTAAATATGCTATCGAAAGAGAATCTAGGATTAAGAGATGACCTGAAAAGGATTGAAAATGGCGATTCGCCAATTAACATACAGAGAGAATATTGATTTCATTAAAGATAACGGAGGCTAACATTATGCATTATCTTTTATTGCTGCCCCAACATGCAGCACTTTAAAGAACATGTATTACACCATAAGTAACATAGCAACATAGCAACAATGTAGCTAAGCATCATCCTCTTAAGGCTGCGACGAAAAAATTAATCTCATCAGTGTAATCTTGTAGTGTTGGTGGTAGTGTTTGATGAGAAAAGAAACTTCATATTGATGAATTACCTGGAAAAAAGAGTGATAACAACTTATAAGGAAAATAAATTAAGTTATCAGAGTTATATAGGAAAGTAAAGCTAAAATGTTCGCAAAAGCAACAAAATGTACAGATAACATAGGTATAAAAACACAATATAAATATAACTTAAGAATTTTTTAACTCTTTACTCCACATGGATGTGCAGGGTGGGATAATGTTAGCCTCCATTGTCTTTAATGAAATCAAGATGCTCTCTGTATGTTAATTGGAGAATTGCCATTTCATTACAAGACCGGAGGCTGCCATTATGCAAGTTTAAAGCTATTTAATGCCATACTGCTCATGTGCTCTGCCAGGCTAAGGTAGAAACTTGCAAAGGTAGAAGCACCGGACCAGTCTGCCGCTTTAAGTATATCTGAAAGTGAACCTCCAGCCCAAAACACTTTGCTGGCTATCGCACCTCGAGAAGAGTGTGCCCCAAATTTTGTTAAATCCACTCCAGCTTCTAACATCATTTTTCTTGCCCATCTAGAGATAGGTTCTGTAGATATTTCTTTATATGGTTTCACAAAGGATATTAACAACTGATTCTCACCAACTGTTCTGTTCTAACATCAGACGTACTATTTTTGTAGGCTTTCAGACAACTTACAGCACACAGTTTTTTACAATCATTAAAATAAGGGTAGACAATACTCTCAAACATTGTTTGGGTTCTTTTACAAATGTGAAATTGAACTCCGTCTGGAGAATAATATCTACTGCAGCTCTAACATCGGACACTCTTCTGAAAGATATATGGCAGAGTCGAGTAGCTAGTTTCATAGACAACTGTTTTTTGAGAGGTAAGTGTCTTCAGGCCAGGACATATATAAGTCAAACATAATATTGACGTTCCATAAGGACTTATATTTAGTCCTGGGAGGACGTCTAAGTCTTATGCCTTTTCATTACTCTGCGGCTCAAAGGATCGCTACCAACAGAGAACTCGTTTTCAGTGAGTTACCTTCCGAAATCCCTGATCTATAGCAGTTAACAGCTCGGTAGCATAAGCCTGATCTAAATAATTCTGCCAAGAAATTGGCTATATTAATTATTGGAGCATCCACAGGATCCCAATCTCTTTCCAGGCACCAACTAGACCATTTTTTCCATACACCAGTATATCTTTTCCTTGTTCCTGGTACCCATAACTCATCCAGTAGGCTTTTAGCCTTTCCTGAAAGGCCTGAGTTATCTGCTTGATCGCCTGAAATCTTCCAAACAAGAAGGTTCATGTTCCCTTCTTGTAAGAGAGGATGTTGCTCCCCTTCTTGTCCTAGGAGAAGGTCTAAATTCCCTGGAACTAAACGTGGGATGTCTACTGATAGTTCCAAGACCCCAGAAAACCATACTTGAGTAGCCCAAAAGGAAGTTACCAGTATGATGTTGTATTTCTCTCTCAGTACTTTTAGTAATATTCCCTGATCTGATAGAGACTACTAGCCACAGATTCCTTAACGTAGAATTATCCCCAGGCAAGAGACTGGATCCGGAAAACTTTTTTGCCACAGTATCCCTGCGCGCTGGGGGGACGGCATCACGCGACTCCGCCCAGGCGTCGTCCGCGTACGTGACATCAGCGAGGTCACAGTCCCACCCCCGCGCCTATGTCAGTTTTTTCCTTTTCCGCCTGCAACGTGGATCCGGTCTATATTTGTGCCTGTTTGTGTGTGGAACAGTGTGCGAATGCCTTCGGGCTTAAAGTCTTGCACGTCGTGTGGACGTCTTATGTCGGCGATGGACCCTCACCTCATTTGCATGTGGTGTTTGGGGGAAGATCACGGCTCCCCTGATTATGAGGCGTGCCAACAGTTGAAGCCGAAGTCGAAGCGGGAGCGCCGGATGAAACTGCTCTCGGTGTGTCTCTCCAGGTCAGCTTCTTCCCCTCGATCAGTTTCGGCGGAAGGTTCTCGAAGCGGCTGCCGCCGTCGTCCCCATCCTTCTCCTGCGCCACACGAGGGTCGCTGCCCTGTGGGTAAGTTTCGCAGTTTGTCCCCAGGGCTGGTTTCCCGACTGTTGGGGGTGTGAGCTCTCCGCGGGTGATGCAGCCCCACATCTCGTCCTCCTATCCACCGTTTTGCTGTGAGGGGGTGTCGAGAACCCAGATGGAGACATATGCAGCGGCTTTGCAGGCCTTGCTGGCTTCTCCTCCTATCCTCCTTCCCATCCTGGGATGTCAGCGGATCCCTTGCATGGTGCGGGGCCCTCCGCTGCGTCGCTGGCGGCTCCGGCCCTGGCGCAGACTGGTTCGGCTCCAGGCTTGGAGGATGTGGTGCCGTTGGGGTGCGGCCCTTCGGGGGTCCCTCCTTCGGACCACGGCGCCTCTGCTTCGTGCAAACTCCTGCGGGAGTGCCCTGTGGTGTCGCGGGAGGTCACCTAGTCCAGTGGTTCCCAAACTTTTTTGACCTACGGCTCCCTTGATCATTTGGCCATTGACCGCGGCTCCCCATTACATTTTTTGTGTGTTTGTGTGTGCGTGTAATCCCGCCCTCGGTAGCACTTACATTTTAATCCCTGAAAATAATTGGGATGAAGGTAGGGAGAATAGTGCATGCAATGCAAAGATATGTCTACTCTCAATTTTCACAATAGTTGTGCGCCCTCTAGCCATACAGTGGCTGCATCTGTTTGCGATTAAACTGAAGCTGTGCACTTCCAGCTGAATCCAGGCGCACTGGGGGGCCGCGGGCACAATTTCGAAACCACTGGTATAGTTCCTTACATCTGCTAGTTAGTGATCCGTATAGTATACAATGAGCAATGGCAAAGGCTTGTTCGCTTTGTAATTTTCCTTTCACATTATGCCAGGTCAGTAACCTACCACTGAGGTTCATTTGGACACGAAGTCCACTCAGATGGCTTACATACGTCCAGTTCAATTCCAGTAGTAAAGGAAGCTCTACTCATGTCAAGAAAGACACAGCCTGTTTTTGTAGCCATGGATTCATGTACTAAAACCAATCAAAAAAATGCCAAGGCATTCAGAGTACTGCTGGTGCTATACCTCCAGTTAAGGAAGTTAGTGCTGTTAAGTACTGTCTGCCTATTCAAACCACTGTAATTAGCAGCAAAACATCAGCAATAACCACATTATGGAGTATTGTTGTCATGAAGGAGAGCGACTGGATTGGAATTACACAGGATCGTATTCAGTGCAAAGAAAGTCAAACAGTGAAGGTATCAGATGGTAACATGGGGCTATGCAGCCCCAATCTTTTTTTCTTCATAAATACTGGAAAACGTGGACAGAAACATAAATAAATTAGAAGGTCTATCACTGTGGGCATTGGACACTGTGGACCACGATTCTTTTTTGAAAATACAATCAATCTTAATGTCCTTGTGCCATCGTGGTGCGCTGGGAGCTAGGAAGAAGCCGTCTCTCTGCACAGCTCCCCAGCCCTCTCCCGGAAGAGCACCGGGCACTATCTCTTAATGACGAGAACTTCAAGCAGCTGTCTCTCATTGGAGCAGCAGCAGCCCTCTCTCAGCGCTGGGAGCACAGAAGAAGTTGTCTCTCTGCACAGCGCCACAGCACTCTTTTGGAAGATCTCTTAACGCAAGAGCTTCAGGCAGCGGTCTCATTAGAGTAGCAAACCCTCTCACAGCAGGCAGGGGGCACAGAAGAAGCTGTCTCAGCCTAGCATCCCAGCACTCTCTTGGAAGACCACCAGGCACTGTCTCTCAGCACGGTGAGCACATCCGGCAGCTGTCTCTCTAAGACGAGATGTATTCCAGTGACCTGTGCTCATAAACAATACCGAACCGTTTCCTGTCCTGCTGTCCTCACGTGGGGATTGTTCATCAACTACTGTAACGTCTGCTCCTGTGTATTTCTTCACTCATGATAAATTATTACACTAACATGACACATTTTGTAATCATAATTGTAATTGTACTTATATATTGCACACAACCCCCAACAAGGCCTTTTTTTAATTATTTTTGCACGTTAGCGCTATCTTTGCAAAAGTTTCACCTTAGTACCAATTTGACATCAAAATACAGCAAGCAAACTAAAGGTGACCAGTCAACATTTCCAAAGGTCTTTCAACTGCTCAGCAACACGTATTGCTAAGTTTATAGTAACATCAACACGTATTGCTGAGTTGTAGTAACATTTGATCCGGTTGAGCTAGAAACAAAGTTGTGTTACACTCTGCAGGTGGTGCACAAGCTGACGGGTTGCATGACAAACGCATCACATCCTTAGAAATGCAAAAAACACAGAGGCTGTGAGATCACATAACTTATATGGCCATGCCTTATATAAGAATTCTTGTACTTCATAAACTTGAAGTTCGAATGCGTCTTAAAATGATAAAGTATAGATCCTGCACACTGCTGCTCGGCCTGGAATGAGTAATGGTTTAATGAAAGATGGTGTTACATATATTTCCCTCCAGATTATGTCAAGCGGCTTCAATGGCAGACTGGCCATTTATCTCCCCGTATTTCCCTCTGCTGCCCTCCCCCACCTTGCAGTGAGATCAGACTGTTTATCTCGACCCCCGGGCAGGTGATAATGATCAGCAATCACGGCACCCTTGGCTGGTTTTGGCGGCGCACCAAAGAGCCGCGGCGCTCAGTTTGGGAACCACTGCCCTAGCCCCTCTCGGACCTCTGGACAGGTAGTGGCCTTGTCTACGGCTGAAGTGACACCACTACGGCGCAGGCAGCTGACTGGCCTGGGGTGCGCCACATGGGTAGGGGGACTCCTCGCGTCCCGCTATGGGTCGGGGCTGGAAGGGGTACCCTCATCCCCCTCCGGGCCCCTCTCGTCCCTCCACGCAGGCGGCTGCCTCGTCGGAGGTCGAGTCGGAGGTTGAATCTGCCTTGGTGGCGCCATATGGGTCGGCGGACCCCCTACGCCCCGTTCTGGGTCTGGGTTGGCGGAGGACTCCTTGTCCCTTCCCGAATCCCTCTTGTCTCTCCACGCAGGCGGCTGCTTCGTCTGAGGCCGAGTCGGCGCCGTTCCGGCACCGCCCTTGAACTCTTCGGCCCCAGCTCAGCTCCGGTCCCCGGCGCTGTGTGACGTGGGGCAGGCCTGTCTGCACCAGATGGTAATGATGTCCTGCCTCAGGCGGCGGACTCTACGGTGTCGAACAGGCCTAGAGTCGCATACTTGTCTTCGGACGCTCCCTCTTCTCCGGAGGTTGAATGCCTGCAGGTGTCGTCCTCACCAGAGGCGGGTCACCGCATGGTGGCTTTTCCCCGGCGTCATCAAAAGGCGGCTCCCCGCCTGCCCCCAGGCTGCGGTTTTCGCCGGAGGAGCAACAGGTTCCCCACTTCTCGGTCCCTCCTTCTACTTTTCAGGCCTGGCCTTTGCCCGCCCTCTTGGTTTCGGGGTCGGCCGCCTTAGTTTGCAGCCGTCGCCCATGAAGGAGCTGATTTCTCCACCGCGGGGCCCTACAGAGGCAGGTGCGGCCTTCGCTCGCGCTGTGCCCACGGCTGTGGGTATTTTGCGCATGGGTGATCCAGCTACCCACTTCCCCGCGGATCTGGTGGGAGGGAGCTACTGCTTCTTTTTGAAGGTTCACTCCTTTCTTCCCTGATGGGGACTTGGGGGCGTCCTGCCACAGGGGACCCGGTGCCCTAACACCTCCTGCACCGGCACTTTCCAGTACCGCGTGACCCGGCGTATCTTTCCATCCATCCCTCTGCTTCCAGTCCACTTTTGTGGACTGCCTTTTCCTCCTTGCCGCTACTGTTGTCTCCGCTGTCCCGAGAGGCCCGCCGGCTGGACTCTTGGGAGCGCAACATGTTTGCCTCGGCCAGCGCTGCTCTGTGGGCCCTTAACACCTTATGTGTGTTGGCAATGGCCTCCTCTTGTTTGGGGGACTCGCCGAGTCTTTGGGATCCGCCGCGTCACAGGAGACTGTTCAGGTTGACTTGCGGCACAATGCGTTGTATGGCCGGGAGCTAGCGGCGTTTATCCTTCGCTCCGCTCTGGACATATCGGAGGTGCTGGGTCGTGCCATGGCTTCATCGGTGGCCCTTCGCCACCATGCTTGGCTTTGGGACGGTGTGTTCCCGGAGAATGTTAGGGAACGGCTAGTTGATCTTCCCTTCGATGGCACTCTGTTATTCCATGCCTGGGCAGACTCGGCCAGCGGGAAGTTCTTGGCGGGCTTCGTTGTCCTCCTCCTGCTCCTCCTCCTTCTTCTCCCCCTCAGTGACTGTTGAGTTGATCTGGTTCTTGGACCTCCCTTTGGGCGAGTCACCCTAGTTGTGCTGTGTGTTTTATGGCCACTTGAGTCCTCCTTGCTGAGACTGTGGCTTGTTGGCTGCTGACGGCCCTTGTTGCATGTGTGTGTTTTTTGCTTGAGTTATGTGCACAGATTGGCCCTGAGATTAGACCACCTGTTTTCTCTTGGGCTGCTTAATAAGCCTTCTGTGTTTTTTTCCCAGTGGCTCTTTCGTTTTTCCTCTGCTGTGGAAGTTTATTCCAAAGAGGGTTCCCATGTCTTGGGACTTAGCGTACCCTATGTGGAGTAGTGGCAGCCAATATATAGCTTGCGCTTTGCTAGAGGGTAGTGGTCGCCTTCGGGCCTCAGCTCTCCGTGGTGATTATGTATGTTGCAGATGCAACTCTGCAACTCTCTTGCTGGATTGGAATGCTTTGGTGGCGTCCCGGGGTGTCCTTCTCCGGGGTCGCAGTGTGGTTCGCCTGGTCTGGCCTACTGCCTGTGGCCTGGCGTTGTGGCTCGGGTTCTGCTTCTTTGAGTCGTGTGCTCGGCCCTCGCTAAGGTGTGTCCGGGCTCCTCTTCACCTTCCTGTTCTCTGTCCTGGGGGCTGAGATGGTTTTGTGCTCCTCCTTCTTTCAGGCGTCGCCTGCCCGGTCTTCCGGGGGGCCCTGGGCTATCCTTCCTGCTTCCGACTACCTTATTGCTGTCAGTGCCATTCTGTCTTGTCTGTTGCCTTCCAACTGTGGTGGGCCCGATTTCTTTTCCTTCGTCTCCTTGGGCCCACTAGGTTGTACTTCTTCCTCTTCCTGGCCCTAGCATTGGATGAGGGTTCTGCGACCTTGTAGGGGCGTGGGGTGCTTCGGCCTTTCCCGGCCTTGCCCTTGGTTCCTCTGTTGAGTGTGAACGGGCTTATTCTTCTTTATTCTTTTCTTCTTCCAACACCCCTCTTGGGGTTGGTGGTGTTCTGCTCGTGAAGGTTCCCCTTGCCTTGGAGGGCGGGGTTCCTTGCCCTGTCTGTTGGACTAGTCCCCTGTGGGGCCCTTTGTTACGCAGACCCTCTTTCCACATGCGTATGGCTGGGGTATCTATTCTACGTTAAGGAATCTGCGGCTAGTAATCTCTATCAGATGTACGAGTTACTAACCTTCAGTAACGATGTATCTGGTAGGACCGATTCTAGCCGCAGATTCCTTCACAGCCCGCCCTTCCTCCCGGTTCTACGAGGACTGGTGGATGGCTATGTCTTCTATGAGTGCATTCTTCGTCCTTTTGACAGGATGATTTGTCTTGTTCCTTCTTCCTCTCCTCCTCTTTGGCACTTGGAGGATGGGTCTATCGGTACTCCTGTCCCCCTCTGCTCTGGTTGCTCCGGGGTTGAGGCTTGCCTTTACTCTCGTCTCTCCCCTCCCTCCCTCTTTGCTGCTAAGGGTACTGGCCCCTCTGCTAAACTATGGGTTGGAGTCATCTGGCCTTGCCTTGTTCCTTTGGGGTTTGTCATACACGGTGCTAGGGTTGCCTTGAAGGTTAGTCGTTCCCTGTTTGTCTTGGAACTGGTTTCCCTTTTTGTTCTTGGTTGGGGTTATACTCCTGCTACATGTTATGACATTTTACATATGTTCCTTGCATCGGGGGGTCTGTCTACATGCTGGCAGGGTGGCTGCTCAGGGCTATGCTCTGTTTTCTCTTCTTTCCCTGCCTTTGGGTACTGCAGTGTTGGCTCTGTTCCTTATGGTGTTGTTCGTCACCTTTTTCCTCTTTTTCTGCTCTTTCGCACACTGTTCCCATGTTCCCAGAGTTTGTCTGGTGGCTCTGCGTTGTGGCGCGGGAAAAGTTCTCCAAAAAAAACTGACGTAGGCGCGCCGGGGTGGAACTTATGTGACCTCGCTGACGTCACGTATGCGGACGATGCCTGGTCGGAGTCGCGTGATGCCGCCACCCCCAGCGCGCTGGGATGCTGTGGCAAAAAAGTTTTCCGGATCCAGTCTCATGCCTGGGGATAATTCTATGTTAAGGAATCTGCGGCTAGAATCGTCTCTACCAGATACATCGTTACCAAAGGTAAGTAACTCGTACTATGAGAGCGAACGGGGGAAAGGCATAGCAGTTCTTAATTTCCCAGGATTGCAGTAGGGCATCTACTCCCATAGCTTTGGGATCTGGTCTCCAGCTGAAATAGTGTTCCACTTGGTAAATTAATCTGCTGCAAAAAGATCCACCTGAATGGACCCCAAAAGATTCTGAATTTTCTGGAAGATTTTTGGGTTTAGTTTCCAATTGCTTGAGTCCCTTAGAAACCTTGATCTCCAATCTGCTCTTATGTTCTGGTGACCGGGAATGAATTCTGCTTTCATCAAAATCTTCTGGTTCCAGCAAAATTACCAAATATCCTTGGTCATGTGTGCGAGTACTTTTGACCTTCTGCCCCTAGCCGAAATGAAATAGGACACAGCTGTAAAGTTGTCTAGTCTTGAGTACTACACTGTTCCTTATGAAAGACTTGAAACTCATCAGTGTGTTCAAGCCAGCCATCATATCTAGACAATTTATGTGAAGTAAACATTCCTCTTGTGACCATTTCCCTCCTGTCTTAGTCATATTGAGTCTCCTAAATTGCTTGTGTCTGATTGCACTATGTAATCTGGGATATTCCTGAAGATTGCCTTTCCATTCCAACTGTCCAGTTTGTTCCACCACCACAGGAGATCCTCTTGTGCCTCTTGAGACAAAGGAATCTTGTCTGAGTACCACAGACCCTTCTTTAAACCCAAGGATTTTAGTCTCTGTAGGGCCTTGTAGTGTAAGTGGCCTGCGGAAACAGCCTGTATAGAAGAGGACAGAAGGCCAACCACTCTTGCTAAAGATCTTAGATTCAGAGTATCTTTTGATAGAACATAAGCTACTACTTATTTTGGTCAATTTTTTCAGGGGTAATTGTAATTGGCTTGTGATGGTATTCACCCTAGGAACTCTAGATTCTGTGTAGGAGTTGTTATGGACTTTTCTGTTTTGACAATGAATCCTAGTCCGCCCAAAAGGTCTATTGTCCACTTCATATTATTAACAATTTCTTCTGACTGTGACATTATCAACAAATCGTCTAGATAAATTAGAATTCGAACATCCCTTTTTCTTAAAAAGGCTACTACAGGTCTTAGAATTTTGGTGAAGCACCAAGGGGCTGATGAGAGGCCAAAGGGAAGACAACAGAATTGATAAATTGTTCCCTTCCATGAAAACGTAAGTATTTTTGTGAGTGGTAGTCCGTAGGGATTGTGAAATTTGCATCTTTGAGGTCCAATTTCACAAGCCATTTTTTTTCTTGTAAAGTGTCCCTCAGAAGGTGGATAACCTCCTGTAGTATACTTGCATTACATTTCATTCCCTATGTTATCCTGTTCCTAGCTGCTCAGCCTGTGTGTGTGTACTCTGTACCTGGTGGGGCCTCCCTACAGCACTTATACACCTGTTGATGGAGATGTATACTACTTGTGTACTCACCTGAATAAACCTACTTGGATTACATCATACTAGCGTGGTCTTAATTACTACACTACCATCTTGAAATGTCTGCATACTAAGAAGGTGTTTAGTTGTTTTAAATGTATAACTGGCCACCAGCCCTTGTCCTTTTTCTTTAATAAGAAAATTGTACTCATGAAACCATTGTTTGGATTTAGGACGTAGCGAATGGCCCTTTTCTGTAACATTTGGATCACCTCTAATTCCACTAAGGCTGACTGCTCTTGATCTAGGGTTAAAACTCCAGGTTGGTGTTTTTGATGTGGTGTGTGGGTAAAGTCTATCTTGAACCCTTTTATGGTATTGAGTATCCAAGGATCGTTTGTTATTAGGCGCCACTTTTTGCTGAAGAGGCGAAATCTTCCCCCTTCCTTTAAAGGGGAAGAACCAAAAGGGATTGAGACTCATACCTTGGTTTCCACTTCCTTGCAATATGCCTCTGCCACCTCAAGCTCGAGTGCCTCTGCCTCTTTGAGGAAAGAAGGCATTGTTCCCATGGTATTGCCTTCCAAAACTTCTTTGGTTATATTGGTAGAAGTGGGACCTCTGTTGTCCATGGCTGACCGCCAGTCCCGCCAGCCCTTCTGAAAACTCTACTGCCGAACATGCATCTCATATTAGATTAAGCCCAACTAAAGGCTAAAAAAGGTTGACACGTACTTGCCCTGGGTTTTAATGAAATTTTCTCCAAAGAGTAGACCATTTGAGTCACCCTTAGTATATTTGTTGGACAAATCTGAGAGTTTAGGGTTTACCCTCATGAGAATTGCTTGTCTACGCTCTGCTGATAGGCCAGCATTATCGTTACCCAAGAGAAATAGAGTGCGCTGGCTCCAACCACAGAGAAGTTCAACATCAACATGTGTGTCTTTAAGTGAAGCTTCATCAGCCAGATCTAAAATTCTCACAAGAGGGCCCAAAATGTCCAAGACTTTGTATTGGCATTGTTTGAGGCAACGCTCAAGACCTTTCCTCAGGTCCCTTCCAGTTTTAAATAGAAAGGTCATTAATTCAGGGCCCAAATTTGGAGTCATACCTACTTTGTTATCTAAGAAGGGTCTAGGGCACTCGGACCTCATTAAATTTTGTGTCTTCTTTTCTAGGGAACTGTAAATCCAATGTTTTATACATTTTGATATGTGGTCCGTGGGCCACCAGTCTGACCCCCTTGGGTGTGTGATCTGATTTGGGTTAAACATTTCCACCCCTGCTGGGTCCTTAATGGCCTTGGAGCTAGAAGTTGGTCGAGGTAGAGAGAAGTTGGCCTAACAGCTAGGGCAGTCGACCTCGAATCTGGGGAACTGGGTTCGAGTGTCTGCAATGATGCTGAACATCCTGTGATTCTGGGCAAATCACTTAATTTTCCCGTGCTTAACAAAAATGAATGTTTCCTCATGTAATTGAACTGGTGCTATGTAAAGTGCTCTGATACCTGATTCGGGTCAAGTTCGGGCTATATAAAACTCTGTAACAACAAAAAAGGTCCTCATCGAGGAGGTCATTGTCTAGGGTTTCTAGAAGATCAAAGATGTATTTGTCCACTTCATCCTCAGGGTACATATCATAAGAGTAGGTTTTGTTTCCAGCCTGTAAGCGGGGGTCCTTTGTGCCATAAAGGTCACTTGATCTTTTTGTGTTGCAGTGAACACCATGGCTTATTGCGCCAATCAGGCTGCTCTTGCTTATTGTACCGCTATGGGTATCAAGGTCACTTGTAGCACACAGGCTGTGGTAAATATTTAATTACCGTCCTAATTTCTATGCAGGTAAGTACTTAAAAATAAAATAACTCAATCGGAAAGAAAGACGCAGAGTCTGTGGTGTTAGAGTTCTTAGGGGTTTTATTCCTTAAAAAGGAATGGTTCTCGAACCGGATATCGGGTTCCTGACACCACTAGGGTTCAGGAAGGGATAGAGCATACTTTATTGACAATACATAACTTTTATACTTAAAGCACATAATGTTAACCAATACAGAAGGCGTAACAGCTGAGAGAAACAAGATAAGAGCACACACGTGTTAGCAATACGTAATCAGAAGGCGTGAACTAGGGCGTACACAGAGGTGTGTGCTAGAAACGTCACATGAAAGTGTCACAAGTGGGTGGGTACATAGCAGAATCTTGCAATGTCAGCAGAAATCTGAGGTCTGGATGCGCGCGCAGCTGCATGACGTGTGATTGACGTGAAGCTGGAGGGTGCAGGGGACTTGACATTTACACTAGAGGAAAGAGACAGAAGTCTGGCATGTCAGATCAACTCGTTCCTATATCATATCTGATATCTGATGTTTGGGAACCATATTATCTAGAAGGAAAGGTCTCTTGGGCAGAGGTTATCCTATACTGACTATGAATGTGTGCATATGTGCCTACATGTCTGTGTGTAAAGCGAGGGGGCCATGGGCCTACCATGGTAACGGGAGCTATGAATTACTTGCATGGAGACAGAAAGGCCAGGCCCTTTACTCTGCAGCTGAGGGATTGTTTATCTATTCTGCTGGACTGGAATGTGTTTTCGGGAAGCTAAGCTTGGCTATGCTGATAACGTGAAGGTAAAATACTGTCTTTGGCAGGCAAGCAGGCCGAGCCAGGCTCCGTTCGCCTCGCAGGGAGTAGGACAGAGTTCACGGGGGGGCATCCCACGTTGCAGTTTCAGGAGGCAGGGATGACTTTGAAAAAGAGACTCGATGACAGAAAACAGGGCCTAGCTCGCACAGAGCCAGAAATACGTGAAAGTGCACCATACAAAGACGGTGGCAAGGCATACTTAGGAACGGAATATCCGACCCATTCAGGGTGGATCTGAAAGAGGACATGTTAACGTTGAACGCAAATGTATTTGCGTCTTCATAACTGGCACAGGAGGGAAGTTACATGCACTTTAAGCTCGTACATGGAGACGGTGGGGTACACGTTAGGGAACATTTCTTGACCATAAAATTTATATTTCCTCATTCCCTCCTTGTTCCCTACGGACCCTTCATGATACATCAATCTTCATTAATCCATTTATCTGTGTAGTGAGCATCATCTGCTCATCCTTTTTCACACGGGATTTAGTACGTTGACTTGAATGGGGAGTGCAGGATGTGGCGCACAAGCCGCAAATCGCTGGCCCACATTGTAAACATAGACAGCAACTGAATACTATAAGTAGTATTGTTCCAAGGAGTGACAGTATTTTCCATCCCCAAGCTGAAATAGTAGTCCAGAGCCAACCGGACCAAGTCCAAGTGCCTGGATTCTGATGTATCTGACTAGCTATCTTATGGAGACGTGTAATAGCCTTATATACGGACGGAGCATTATCTGGAATGAAAACACAGCAAGCTGACCCGAGGACCTTACAGGCTCCTCCTCGATCGGCTAGTATGACGTCAATAACAAGACGATTTTGAAGAACGACAAGTCTCATAGCAGACTGTTCCTCAGTCAAGTTACCTAGGGCGGAAGTAGTCTCTTTCACTACTGCTTCGAGAGTTCTGGTCAAGTGACGGATAGACTTACTATTAAAAATAGCACCTAAATAGGGAAAGAAACCTTTATTGAAATCTGTGTACTGTTCCCATGCTGTCTCAGTATAGTCGACAATTGGGAGATCTCTTTTGGGTCTGTGAACTAGACGGGAATTTCTATGATAGTCAGGTGGAGCTAGGAAAACAGGTGGCAGTAAGAATCCAATGTAGCAGGTACCATCCCAATCTAATGGCAAACGTATGTATGCTGTCTGACCACAGATAAAATAGGAATGACGTGTAGCTTTGAATGTGGACTTGCCCTTATCACTAAATTCGACCACAGTAGTACATTTACTATGACCCAGGTGTACGGAACCATTCTTTCTGACACATAATTCACCTTTGACTGGTAGTACTGACATAGTGGGCAAGTCTGGCTCGGTTTCGGATTCAACATTCAGAATCATGAGGTTAAGTGTAAAATTTCCTAATCCATATACTTCATTTTCTAGATCAGTCCCTGTCCTTTTGGGAAGTCCCTCTTTGTCAGGATAACATATTCTATGCAAAACTGTGTTCAGGTTTCCCCATACCCAGTTACCCTGATAAACTACGGAATTTGAATCTAAGGAATTAATCAAACTAAACCAGGCTCCACATGAACCATTGTGTGTGAACGGGTACGGGAAGAGGGGCAGAACTCCCCTGTATTTCTGGTAGGGAGGGAGTCGGCCACATATCCAACAATTTGTAGCGTTGCTGGTCTGATGAGAGTGATGTAACATACTAATGAATGTATTGTTGCGCAGCGCAAGTCGGTAAGACAACTCGTGAGGGGGTAACTCACTAAAAGAATGCTCGGCAGTGTTATTAGAAGAAGAATGTGCACGTGTAGCAATAGGAAAATAGATATGCAAAATTACACTTGTGACAATAATCATGAGACTTAAAGAAAACATAATCCATAAGGTAACAATACAGTAACTTTTGAGAGATTTGCAATATCGTTGCTTCTTGATCTGTTTCTCTCTATCTCTCTCTCTATTGGGGTCTAGGGGATACATGTCAGAAACTATTTAACCGATTCACCTAGGGGAGGACTTAAACAATTAAACTGTCTGACTTGCTAGACCGCAACTTTAATTTATACTCCTCTTGCGGAGTTTTCTCTACCATGGGAAGTTTAGCGAACATGCATCTCATATTAGATTGAGCCCAACTAAAGGCTAAAAAAGGTTGACACGTACTTGCCCTGGGTTTTAATGAAATTTTCTCCAAAGAGTAGACCATTTGAGTCACCCTTAGTATCTTTGTTGGACAAATCTGAGAGTTTAGGGTTTACCCTCATGAGAATTGCTTGTCTACGCTCTGCTGATAGGCCAGCATTATCGTTACCCAAGAGAAATAGAGTGCGCTGGCTCCAACCACAGAGAAGTTCAACATCAACATGTGTGTCTTTAAGTGAAGCTTCATCAGCCAGATCTAAAATTCTCACAAGAGGGCCCAAAATGTCCAAGACTTTGTATTGGCATTGTTTGAGGCAACGCTCAAGACCTTTCCTCAGGTCCCTTCCAGTTTTAAATAGAAAGGTCATTAATTCAGGGCCCAAATTTGGAGTCATACCTACTTTGTTATCTAAGAAGGGTCTAGGGCACTCGGACCTCATTAAATTTTGTGTCTTCTTTTCTAGGGAACTGTAAATCCAATGTTTTATACATTTTGATATGTGGTCCGTGGGCCACCAGTCTGACCCCCTTGGGTGTGTGATCTGATTTGGGTTAAACATTTCCACCCCTGCTGGGTCCTTAATGGCCTTGGAGCTAGAAGTTGTTCGAGGTAGAGAGAAGTTGGCCTAACAGCTAGGGCAGTCGACCTCGAATCTGGGGAACTGGGTTCGAGTATCTGCAATGATGCTGAACATCCTGTGATTCTGGGCAAATCACTTAATTTTCCCGTGCTTAACAAAAATGAATGTTTCCTCATGTAATTGAACTGGTGCTATGTAAAGTGCTCTGATACCTGATTCGGGTCAAGTTCGGGCTATATAAAACTCTGTAACAAAAAAAAAGGTCCTCATCGAGGAGGTCATTGTCTAGGGTTTCTAGAAGATCAAAGATGTATTTGTCCACTTCATCCTCAGGGTACATAATATAAGAGTAGGTTTTGTTTCCAGCCTGTAAGCGGGGGTCCTTTGTGCCATAAAGGTCACTTGATCTTTTTGTGTTGCAGTGAACACCATGGCTTATTGCGCCAATCAGGCTGCTCTTGCTTATTGTACCGCTATGGGTATCAAGGTCACTTGTAGCACACAGGCTACCTGTTCTCTCTCTTTTGTAGCGCGCTGGCTACCATTAATAAGAGGATACATTAGTTAAATGTTTAGTGTTCTTCAGAATCTTACTTCCTTTTTAAGTGGGAGTCTCTTCCTCCGAGAGGTATATAAGGTCCTCTTCAGAGTAGTCCATTTTCCTTTTGCTGAGGGGAGCCTCCACTGCCTCTTTCAGTGAGGATTTACATTCTTTTTCACAATAATTTATCAGCATTCTCTGATTGAGGAGTATGCTTGAAGTCCCCTCTGTCTCATTATCAGAAATTTTTGGTCAGAAAGATATAGAGGCTGATAAGGTATATTCATGGTTGATAGGTATTGTTGGTACTTAAGAGCATAAAGTATAGATATCGTCGAATAACTTTTTTTGTATGTATATTATTATTCCTGCGAGAAATTAGCAACTCCTTCAAAAAACAGCCTTGGTGATGTGAAAAGACGGTTGCTTGACTCAGGCTCGTTCTGTTGCCTTTAGCAACATAAAGGGCTCTGAGAGTCCTTCCTTTATTTTTCCTAATATTGCTTATGTCACTTGCCTGTTGTTTTTGCTTGAAGGAGGAAGTGAGAAACTGAATTTCTTGATAAAAAAAAGGATGGGGATGCCTCTGAGATGCTGCCTTGAGCGAGTTAACCATGGGCGTACCCGGAGTCTCGTCCGGCTTTTAGCCCTGATATCCAGCTACATTGCTCCATATGCGTCATTAAGTTTGGATGCTCACCGTAGAGAGGCTGGTGGTTGTTCCCCGTTTTCGGGTAAAGTTTTGTTTGCACTCGTCGTGACCCTTTTCACTTGTTCCCCATGTCAGAGAAATCTCCCTCTCTGTTTCCGGTCGCAGGCGCTCGCCGGAGCCTCGTCCATGTCGGTGAAAGCCGATCCAGGCAGGCCGTCGATTTGTGCTACAGGTCAGTGTGCCCTTCGCTCGACTCGGAGTTGAGTGTTTATTGGGTGCGCGAGGGATAAAGGTGCAGTTCAATGGGGAAAACATTTTTCGAAAAGGTAAGTTAGGTCATGAGTATGTTTTTAGAAGGCGAGTTAGGTCATTGTGAGTATAAGTTTAGTTACAGGAACAGACTGGTGTCTGTTAGATGCGCTATCATTTAAAAAATGCTTACATTAAACTGTAAAGGCAGTAGAGACCCGACCAGATTTTGGAGGGGTAATTACCCAAATAGGAAATACTGATCACTTACTTTGTAAGCCTGTAAGGTGAAAGGTTATTCATAAAAAATAATGAAAAATCATAGAGCTACAAGTTGAGTGTAGTTAACTGAAAGGAGCAGACAATTAAAGCGGATGATGCTTAGTTACATTGTAGCCATCTTATTTTTCTAGTTCTATGGAATGTTTTACTTATGATGTAATATATGTTCTTTAAAGGGCTGCATGTTTGGGCAGCAATAAAAGTAATTGCATAATGGTAGCCTCCGGTCTTGTAATGAAATCATTCACGAAGGAACAACGTGAGGCTCCTAAACATCCTGGTGGCTAAGGAAGGCGCAGACATCAAGGCCTTCATAATCGCACTGCTGCGAGATACATCCGTAAAAGACAGGACAGATATTTATCATGATCAAGTGATACAGCATGTGCATAGGGACCCCTTTAAAAGGAACCCCCACAGGCTGAAGCCAAGGAAGTTCCTTGTGAATTTTCTCTCACATAGCGTAAAGCAGGCAATACTGTCTGCCACCTTGAGAAATGGCCGTTTCTCAGTAGGTACTTCTTCTCTATTAGGTCGGATGTCTGACAGGCAACAGATCGGAAACAATGGGAATTGGGTAAAAGAATGGAGGAGTTAAATAGGCTTGGGGCAAAAGCACAACTGAAATTTCCCGCAATGCTCTGCGTCATGTGGAATAATCAAATGCGTAACTACCGGACTGTGGAGGAAGCAAATGCTCTGATAAAGCCATAAAAAGAAGAGAGGGGCCTCGGGGCCCAAGAATATGCCCCTAGTGAGATAGTAAGTGCAGTGTGGGGGGTAAAATACACTCCAATATAAATTTTCCTCCATCGGGCAGACCCACAGGCTCACCATGCCTGATAGTCAAGGGAGTGTTCCCCCTGGGAGGGAGAGGAGTTAGTATGGTTTGGAGGAGGGTTAGGGCACTGGATGAGGAGCAGTGGGGGAAAACAGAAAATAAGTCCTTGACATCACCTATGATACAAAAAACAGTTTGTTCTGTCGGGTTGTGCAATTTCTTTGTGGTTATTACGCATTTAAGTAAAATATTGATCTGAGAATGGCGCTAGATCACAAATACATTAACAAAATCATTCATGATTTCAAAAAATAGGGAAATATTTCACTTAAGCTTTCAAAGATTCAAAAAGAAGAGAGGCATTGTTACTGTATTTCTCAGATTCATTATTTTACTTAGATGCATGATAACCACAAAGAAATTGCACGACCCGACAGAACCAATTGTTTTTTGTATCATATATTCCCTGGGGATACTGGGTTACCCCTTTGCTTTGTATCTTGATTGCACCTAGTCACGCCTTTGTAGCTGAATAATGTATCTCAAGATGGTCCTTGAATTTGTGAATGATGGTGGGGGGTGGTAAAGAATGATAATTCTTAACATGGTAGGTAAATGGTCTCAGATCTAAAAGCTGTCAGAGTGGTGAAGAGATACTTGGAGGATAGTCTGGCCCATATTATTGTATTGCAAGAGACACATCTAACAGCCAGTGAAAGCAGAGCCCTCTTTTCTCAATTTAGATGGATAGGAAGCTATGTAGCCTCAGATCAAGCAGAGTATTGTAAGGGACTGACTATTTTGATAAGGAGGGGAGCTGGGATTGATGTAGTGTCCTCAAAAACAGCTCAGGCAGGTGGGCCCTGGTAACTCTCAGATGCCTCGACATGGAACTTGTATGAGTAGGATTTTATGGCCCAAATCTAGACGATTCCCTGGATATAGTAAACCCGGAGTGGAACGTAGTGGGGATAACCACCCCTGTGATCATTGGGAGAGATATCTGAAAGAAACAGTTAGTTATAGATTCCTTACCTTAAAATTATCCCCAGGCGTCAGACTGGATCCGGAGAATCTTTTCGTCAGTAGTACCCCTGCGCTTCGAAAGGTGGCGTCGGTCGGCACCGCGTTCGTCTTTGGCATCCTGGTCGCCGGGAGGATGTTGCAGCAGCTACTTAGACGCCGCCCTCGCGTGCTGACATCAGTTCTTACTTTTTCCGCACCAGCCAGCTCAGATCCGAAGAGAGTGGAAACTCCAGCCCTTTTTGACTTATTTTTTATCGATGTCGATTTTGAGTCTTCGACTCCTGGTGCATGTCAGGGATGCCCAGTTTCAAAGCTTGCTGTTCCTGTAGCCGGCTGATGTCGATGACGGATCCGCACCGCATGTGCCTGTTTTGCTTGGAGTGCGACCATGACCCCAATTTGTGCTCCAACTGCCGGACCATGAATCCAAAGTCTTTGCGGGAGCGTTCTCAAAAGCTTCTCGAGGCCCGGCAGTCAGCTCCGCGCCGTTCGAGGTCCCGGTCGCGTGGGAGGTTGAGGGACTGGTCGTGGAGCCACCACCAGTCTTCTTCAAAGTCTTTGCACTCCTCGGGTAAGTCGAAGCACAAGAAGAAGTCGAAGAAGCACCGTCGCTCTTCGACTTCTCCCCGTTGGTCGGCTAATATAACGAGGGATGCGGGTGGTGCCTCTCCCACGGCTCTGCGTGCGGAACCCCAAGGGTCGACTCCGAGTTTGCCTACCTTCCCCGGAGTGACCCCTGCCCAGCTTTGAGCTTTTTACGAAGCAATGCAAGCCATCTTTGGGCAGCCCAACTCCACCGGCGCGCCTTGGGGCCCTGCTGACTCGGCTGGGGGCCCTGGGCCTTCGACTCTGGCGGCTTCGACCCCGGCAACGCAGGGTCCCCCGGCGCCGATTCCACCAGCACCACATCCGCAGCCGATGCGGGTTGTGTCCCCAGCAGGCGTCGACTCCGGCTTCCACCCCGATGTAGACATGGTGCCAAACCAGTATCGACCAACGCCAGATCCGGCGCTGACGGGTACTTTTGTGCCCCTATTCTACACTGAGAGACCATATTAGCAGCCAGAGGAGGATGAGGAGTACTGGGAGGGGTCCGGAGACACTCTGACTGACCAGCCAGGTTACGAACTGGGCTGGAGAGAGGAACTGGGGGAAGCCAGTGGTCTGGATACCTCGCCAGACCGTGACATGTTGTCTCCTCCTACTGTGCCTACGGAGGAGGGAGCGTTTTACGCCGTGGTGTTGCATAGGGCGGCCAAGGCCTAGATCCACCTCAAGCTACCTACGGTGGCAGTCAGGACTAACCTCCTGACAGAGGTGCTTCAAACGGCAGCGAGCTCTTTGGAGCCCCTGCTACCGTTTAATGAAGCCCTCACCAACATCCTTTTAGGCACCTGGTCCGGGCCCAACACAGGGGCTCCTGTGGATAGGTTGATTGCCCAACGCCACCGCCCGGCTCCGGGTGACCCCACTTTTCTCTCCCAACATCCCACCCAGAGAGCTTGGTGGTCCAAGCTTCTACATCCAAAGGCGCATTTCCTAACACACCACCTGATAGGGAATCCAAAAAGCTGGGCCATCTTGGGAAGAAGATGTTTTCTTCCTCCAGCTTGGAACTGCGGTCGGTAAACACAGCATGTCTGTTGAGCCGTTACACCCACTCCATGTGGGATACGGTTCCACAAGTGCTGCCCAGTGCCCGGAGGAGGCCCGGGCCATAGTCTCCCGTGCAGTTGCCGAGGGGAGAGACACAGCAAAGTTTACCATTCGCTGTTGGCTGGATACCGCCGACTAGCTAGGCAAGACAATTTCCACGTTGGTAGCCCTTCGACGCTATGCCTGGCTGAAGTCAACTGGTTTTTCAGCGGATGTCCAATCCACTGTTATGGACATGCCCTTTGATGGCCATCGCCTGTTCGGCGACAAGGCAGCCAATGCACTAGAGTGCTTTAAGCACTCTCGGGCTATGGCCAAGTCCTTGGGCCTCTCCACCACCCGCCCTGCTCAGTCTGCTTTTCGCCCCTTTCGTGGCTACGGAAGGGGTAGCCCGCCTCGTCCCGCCCAGAGCCACAGGCCGGCGCAAGCTGTTCAACCCCTGCGCGGCCGGGGACTGGGGAACCACCACCGGGGTTCTGGGGGCCAGCGGGTGGGCCAGTCCTCCACTGCCCCCTCTGCAGCAGCCTACAAACTCTCCTAGTCCGACCTTTCATCGCCACCAATCGCCAGTGGGTGGCAGGATTCGCTATCACCTCCCCCACTGGCGCACCATCACATCAGACAGGTGGGTTTTCAAATAGTCCGAAGGGGCTACTCCCTCCCCTTCGAGACTACCCCTCCACCCACCCATGCCACCTCTGCACCATCGCATGTGGGAGAATCATCTGGCCTTTCTGCAACAGGAAGTTATGGCTCTCTTGTCCAAGGGAGCCATCAAATGCATTCCTGTCCCAGAAGTAGGTTGTGGTTGCTACTCCCACTACTTTCTGGTCCCCAATAAGAACAAAGGCCTCCATCCTATCTTTGCTTGGAGCGCGACCATGACCCCAAGTCGTGCTCCGACTGCCTTACCAGCGCCACCCCGGGTGTTCACGAAAGTGATGGCGGTGGTTGCAGCTCATCTGTGCAGATCAGGGGTTCCAGTCTTCCCCTATCTCGACGACTGGCTGTTGAAGGCGGGTTCACCCCAAGCTGTCGTCTCCCACCCTCAGACTACGGCGGACCTCCTGCATTCGCTGGGGTTTGCCATCAACGTGCCAAAGTCACGCCTGACTCCCCTCTCAGAAGCTCCTCTTCATCGGAGCGGTTCTGGACGCAACGCAGTTTCGGGTTTATCCTTCTGAATGGGGAGTCTGTGATATTCAGGCTATGATTCCGATCTTTCAGTCTCTATCCCGGGTTTCGGTCAGGATGACCCTCAAACTACTGTGCCTCATGGCCTCCTGCATCCTGCTGGTGGACCATGTTAGATGGCATATACGGGCTCTGCAGTGGGACCTGAAGTTCCAGTGGGAAAAAAAATCAGGGGAACCTGTCCGATTGCATCCAGATTTTGGAGGGCACTGCACACCAATTGCAGTGGTGGCTAACGAACCAGGATTGGGTCGACAGCAGATCCCTCTGCCTTCTCCACCCACAGTTCACACTGGTGACCAATGCATCACTTCTGGGATGGGGCGGCCACAAGGGGAGGCAGAGATCAGATGCCTCTGGTCTACGGCTGAGTCCGGGCTCCACATCAATCTTCTGGAGCTTCGGGCGATTTGCCTTGCACTCAAAGCATTCCTTCCCTCTGGGGAAGAGTATTGTAGGTGTTCATGGACAACACCGCCGCCAGGTGGTACTGCAACAAACAAGGTGGGTGGGGTCCTGGACCCTGTGTCAAGAGGCCTCTGGACATTGCTGGAATGTCAGGGCATATCCCTGGTAGTTCAATACCTGGCAGGTTCACTGAGCGCCAGGGCGGACGAACTCAGCTGCAGGTGCATGATGGATCACAAATGGCATCTTCACTCCGGGATGGTGCAAGGTCTCTTTCAACAGTGAGGAGAGCCTTGGTTAGATTTATTCACCACAGAAGAAAACGCGCAATGTCATCAATTCTGCGTGTTGGAATTTTTAAGGTGGCACTCCTCTACGCTTTTCGTCATGAGTGGAGGTGCGGTCTTCTATACGCCTTTCCACCTACACCACTTCTGCCCAGAGTGCTGAAGAAGATCAAGCGCGACCAGGCCCAAGTCATTCTTGTGGCTCCGGATTGGGCACGAAGAATCTGGTATCCCGAGCTGCTATGGCCATTGATCCTCTGATCAGACTTTCTCTTCAGGAGGATCTTCTGTCGCAGCAGCAGGGGACAGTCCTCCTCCCGCACCTGTCCAGCCTCCACCTCCTTGCTTGGAAATTGAGCAGCGGTAGTTGACATCGTTTGACCTTGCCTCCCGAAGTCTGTGATGTGATCTTGGCAGCCAGGTGTCCCTCCACTAAGACGGTATACGCCTGTAGATGGAACAAATTTGTGGCATGGTGCGCAGCAAAGGCCGTGGATCCCCATTCTGCCCCTCTTTCTGAGGTTCTCTTGTTCCTTCTTTCTTTAGCCCAGCAGGACTCTGCTCTGGGCACTCTTCAGCCTTTCTTAGGCTTCCTGATCAGCCTCCTCTTTTCAAGTCCCCTGTTGTAAATCGCTTTCTTAAAGTTATTACTCATCTTTTTCCTCCTGTTCTATTCGTAATGCCTCAGTGGGATTTCAACTTGTTTCTTACTTTCCTTATTTGCGCTCCCTTTGAGCCGCTTCATGACTGTCCTTAAGACTTCTTTCCCTTAAGACTGATTTTCTGGTTGCCATCAACTGTGCTTGCAGGGTGAGTGAGCTACAAGCTCTTTCTTCAAAGCCTCCTTTTCTGGCTGTTCATGCGGACAAGGTCGTCCTGAAAACCAGGCCTTCATTCCTTCCCAAGATGGTTACTTCTTTTCATATTGGTCAAACCATGACTTTGCCCACCTTCGCATCCTTCTAAGGAGGAAGAGAGGCCCCACCGTGAAGACCCAATACATGTACTTTCATTTTATTTGGATCGCACCAAGAAATTCCGGGTGGATGATCAGCTCTTTGTTGGCTGCATGGGCACCAGGAAAATTCGGGTCATGCCCAAACGGACCATCTGTAGGTGGGTCGTTGTGTGCATTAAGGTGTGCTATTCTTTGGTAAACGTCAACGACGATGACACCATCAAAATCATGAACTCCGTCCACTCCGGAACCCCGTCTGAACCATGCCCACACCACGTCTTCAACAAAGCCAGCACAATCATCGCCCCCATCTCCGGAAAGCTATCAACATCTCCTTCGAGACAGCAACCTTTCCGGAGAGCTGGAAGCACGCTGAGATCAAAGCCTTACTCAAGAAGCCCAAGGCGGACCCCAAGGACCTCAATAACTTCCGTCCCATCTCCCTGCTCCCATTCCCGGCGAACGTCAACAAACAACTGACCCGTTACCTCGAGGACAACAACATCCTGGACCCTTCCCAGTCCGGATTCCGCAGCAACCACAGCACCGAAACTGCCCTCATCGCCGCCACTGACGACATCAGAACCCTGCTTGACAACGGAGAAACAGCAGCCCTCATCCTCCTGGACCTATCAGCCGCCTTCGACACTGTCTGCCACCGCACACTACGAACACACGCCTACACGACACCGGTATCCAAGAGAAGCCCCTGGACTGGATCACATCCTTCCTCTCCAGTAGAACTCAGAGCGTCCGCCTCCCACCCTTCCGCTCCACTGCCACCGAGATCATCTGCGGCGTACCCCAGGGCTCTTCTCTCAGCCCAACGCTGTTCAACATCTACATGGCCCCCCTCGCCCAAGTCGCCCGACAGCACGACCTCAACATCATCTCCTATGCCGACGACACTCAGCTGATCATCTCCCTCACCAAAGACCCTCACACCGCCAAAACCAACCTCCATGAAGGAATGAAGGCCGTCGCAGAATGGATGAGGAACAGCGGACTGAAGCTAAACTCGGACAAGAAGGAGGTCCTCATCCTTGGCTCCACCCCTTCAGCCTGGGACTACTCCTGGTGGCCGACTTCACTGGGAACAGCCCTGACACCCACTGACCATGCACGCAACCTGGGGGTCATCCTCGACTCCACCCTCTCCATGACTAAACAGGTCAACGCTGTCTCCTCATCCTGCTTCAACACCCTACGAATGCTCTGCAGGATCTTCAAGTGGATTTCCACCGAAACGAGAAGAGCAGTCACCCAGGCCCTCGTCTCCAGCAGGCTGGACTACGGAAACGCCCTGTACGCAGGAACATCAACCAAGCTCCTGAGACGGCTGCAACACATCCAGAATGCCCCGGCACGACTGATCCTCGACATCCCCTGCCTCACACCCCACCTGAGAGACCTACCGTGGCTCCCCGTCAACAAGATGATAACCTTCAAGCTCCTCATCCACGCACACAAGGCCCTCCACAACGCCGGCCAAGCGTACCTCAACAGACGACTGAGCTTCCTAGCCCCTACCCGCAAGCTCCCCTCCGCCGGCATCGCCCTCGCCATAGTCCCCCCGCATCCGAAAAACGACCGCCGCCGGCAGATCCTTCTCCCACCTCGCCGCCAAGACCTGGAACACCCTCCCCACCAACTTACGGCAGACGGGTATGTAGCGCGCTTAACAAATGTCCTGATTGATTGATTGATTGAGCCTCCAGTGTGGCTGCGTGCCCATTCCACCAGGGCGACAGCAGCTTCTACTGCCTTGGGACGAGTAGTTCCCCTCAGTGACATCTGTCAGGCAGCTACATGGGCATCTCTGCACACGTTCACTGAACACAACTGCAGGGACAGCCAAGTCCAGAGAGACAGCTTTTTTGGCTGATCTTGTTCTTTAGGACTTTCTGGTGTGAACTTGGTTCGCAGCCCCACCTCTGGGGTTGGTATTGCTGGGGTATCTATTCTAAGGTAAGGAATCTATAACTAACTGTTTCTTTCAGATAAACAAGTTACTTACCTTTGGTAATGATATATCTGTAAAAAACATAGGTTAGTTATAGATTTCTTACCTCCCCATCCATGCAAACTGACTTCTATGGTTAGGGACTCCTTTTCAGGGCCCTAGCTTTGTGCACCAGTGGTCAGTGTCTTGCATGGCTCTGCGCTTCTGGTGTGGAAAGTCGTGTACTGAACTGACATCACAGCACAAGGGCGGCATCTTAAGTAGCTGCCTCTACGTCATCCCAGTGACCACGACGCCAACAATGAACGCGGAGCTGACTGACACCACCTTTCGACGCGCAGGGGTACTGCTGATGAAAAAATTCTCCGGATCCACTCTGACGCCTGGGGGTAATTCTAAGGTCAGGAATCTATAACTAACCTATGTTTCTTACTGATATATCATTACCGAAGGTAAGTAACTTTAATACCCTCCTAGATCCTATCTTGGATTGATCCTCGAGTAGAATGGTGTTCAAGCCCAAGGACAAGGCAGGCTCTACTGGATATGCTTCAGGACATTGGCTTCGTAGATGCATGGAGGCATCTAAAGGGCCAAAGAGCGGTTATACTTTCCATAGTAAAAAATATGACCACTTATCCAGACTAGACTATATGTTTGTGGATAGAGCCTTAGATGGAAAATTAAAAGTGGTTAACCTGTTGCCGGGGCACATCTCGGATCATGTTGCTTGCAGACAGCATCTCATTTGCGGGTCTTGAGTCTCAATACAGTATGAGATGGTCATTAAAAAGGGCTATCCTACTAGACCCAGAGGTATTCACTGTTGATTTTTTCTGGATAAAGACCGATCGGCCCCTCTAGATGTAACCTGGGACACCTACAATGAATACGTCAGAGGGGTGCTGCAAAGTCAGGTTCATTTTAAAAACAAGGTAGAAAAACAGAACTGAGTAGTTTGGAGGAAAGAGTGAGGATGCTGGAGGCTTAGCTGCAGCAGCAAAGCATAAGGAATAGCATGGATAGGGAAAGACTATCGAATCAGCTCAAGGAGGCCAGGCTGAATTATAAAATCAAATTGGAGGGGGAAGTGTCGAGGGCGTTGGCTAACTGGGTGTACGCAGCAATTTGAATATGGAGAAAGATCTGGGCGCTGCTAGCCTGGTAGGCAAGGGTAGAGAGGTCTCGGAATTACATCAGGAAACTGATCGCTGACCTTCAGGGTGATGTTTCGAATAAGGCGGAGAAAATGCAGGCCTTGTTGGTTTCTCTATTCCCAGAACTACACACAGAAGAAAGTTCATCCAGATGTGGGGAGGCTCAATGAGTGGTTGGTTAGTGTAGGACTTCCAGAGGTCACAATGGAGGGTAGAGATTTTTGGATGCTCCAATAACTGAGGGGGGAATTAGGGAGCATCTTCTATGGATATAGAATGGTAAGGCTGCTGGCCCGGATGCAATACCTGATGAGCTATATAAACTATTAATGGAGGAGATAGTCTCAGAGAATGAATTATTGTTTAATTCAATAAATAAGGGGGTAGGGCAGATTCTAGTTTTAAAACCTGCTAAGGATCTTAGGAAGGCAGACTCATATCGCCCCAGCAAGACCACCCCATCTTCATAGTTGTCCCACAGCGGCCCTACATTCAGACCTTCCCCTCGGGCTTTCCAACTTCCCAAAAGCTTAATTTTGTCATTGCAGAGAATTACATTACAGGTCCTCTGAGTTTGGGTGACTTTCATGGTTGAACCTAGCGTAGGATGCTTCCTTTCTGCAGGCCTGCCACTTTTTTTGCATGATTGTGGTCCGAGGAATCTTCCAGTGTTTGGTAGGGTAGTAGAGTGTCCTTGTGTGCTTTCCTTCATTTTCACCTGCCTCCGATACAGTGATTGTCTGGTGTGCAACATTGCTCCTGTACCAAGCCTGGAAAGTCTCTCTTTCTTCTTCTGAAACTCTTGCTACCAAAATGACACTGGTTGCCTTTTAGCTCCATGCTGTGCAGAGTTGGTGCTCAACTGGAAGTTATTCCTGCCTATCCAGTACAACAGCCCCCACATGCACATTATTCAAGGGACCTATTTTCCTCAGCGACAAAGACCAACGGCGGACCCCAGAAGCCGCAACTCTTTGCCGTGTTCCCTTTGTATTTCTTGTTGATATGATGAAGGTGGGTGTGCATAAACTGCTCCTGCACCTGCCGTTGGGAGATGCAAACTTCTAGGCAGAATTGAGGTACTACCAGGTGTGTATTGTTCAATATTGAAGACTGGTAAATTCATTGGTGAAGATGTATCTCTTTATTTCATAATCCATCAAATTATGCAAAAACCTCAGCCAACGCGTTTCGTTCAAGAGATTGAACTTTGTCAGGGCAGATCAAATGGAATGAGAGTCAAAGTGGTAGACTCACCCAGGTCGTAATGGATGGTGTAGTCGTGGAAAAGAAATGGGTGTTGAGCAATGGTGCAGTCACATGGTATTCGGCGACTGTACCTTAAAGCTGGGGCCTCCTTGATAAGGGACGGGTAGATTAACCTCAAGCAAGTGTAATGCGGTGTTCCTTCCTCATGTCCCTTCACAGCAGTAAGGTCCTATTTTTCCTCTCATCTTTTCTTTGTCACACCTTGGAAGAAATGGCGATCTGGTGATCCCTGCTCTGCCATCTCATATTATGTCCATGTAATCCCACAGCACTCCAGCAGAAACCTGTGTACTCCCACAGCTCCTAAATTTGCTCCTTTTGCCTGGCCACTCAAATCCTCACTGGCCCCCAGAGAAGAATGCAGGCTTTCTCCTCCTCTTGTAGAGCCACATAGCCACTCAGAGGCTCTCTAACAGCCTGTGTCCCCCAACACCTGTGAAACAGAGTGTTCACCAGCTGTCACCACCTTGCATACTGCGAGCGGCCATGTTGCGTATGGCTTTAATCATTGCCATGTGGTGGAAAGGGGGTCTGGGACTTCTAGCATCTTACTCGGCTTTCAACAGAGGATGTAGTCACACATTTACCTTCATTTACTCCATGAATCAAGAATTGCCTGATTTCTTTTTCAGCAAACAAATGAAGGGCAAAAAGTGTTACAGCAAACAAATGAAGGGAAAAAGGTGTTACAACAAACAAATGAAGGCAAAAAGTGTTACAGCAAACAAAGAAGGGCAAAAAGTGTTACAGTGAACAAATGCATTGGCACCCCGAGTGGGACGAGTATGCCCAGACGTGGGTCCCGTGCTCTCCGTGCCAATGGAGTCAAGCTATCCCGGCTGATGAGGGCTGAAAGCCCGAAACTGGTCCTAGGATGCTTGTTTCCAGTCCAGGGAGGACCCTGGCCTGGCAGTTCGGGCTGGACTGTTCCCATTGGGTAAAGGGTCAAGACTGATTTGCATATGACTGGGTCCAAACTGGATTGGCATGGTGAGCAAAAAAACGATGGATTTCGGCCCAGATCGCTGTACTGGGGTGAATATATGACATTGTTCTGCATTCTGTCCATCAATTGTTCTTTTTGCCTTTGTCACCCCGAGTGGGACGTGTATGCCTAGAAGTGGGTCCCATGCTCTCTTGCCATTGGAGTCAAGCTGTCCTGGCTGATGAGGGCTGAAAGCCCGAAACCGGTCCTAGGATGCTTGTTTCCAGACCAGGGAGGACCTGGCCTGGCAGTTCAGGCTGGAATTTTCCCATTGGGTGCAGGGTCAAGACTGATTTGCATATGGCTGGGTCCAAACTGGAATGGCATGGTGAGCAAAAGAACGATGGATTTAGGCCCAGATCGCTGTCCTGGGGTGAATGTATGACATTGTTCTGCATTCTATCCATCAATTGTTCTTTTTGTGCTTTCTTTTTCAGCGGCTAGAGCCTTCTGCAGCCATGATGGTCACCTGTAGTGCACCCACTTTAAACTATCTTAGGTCCAGAAGCACCACTACTAATTATAGCACCAGATGAAAGCAGATCAGTGCTTTGAGATACTTTCACAGCCAATCTTAATGGACTGGGTGAATGAGGAGCTTGCAGTCATGTAGCAATTCAATATTCGAGACTGCTATGTCAATAGTAATATCCAGCTCTCTTGCCCTGTTTCCATCATCCTGCGTAAATACTGACATAGAAGCACATTTATTGGGTGTATTTGCCCTGTTGATCTCGATTATTACATGGTGCAGTACAATCTTTTGGACAGACAGTATCCCTCATTATTTTTGCCTACCCAAGTACATTCTCTGCTACTTAACTGTCACTGTATAGGCAACCTATGTGAGTTTCTGATTCTTGGGTCATGCACCTAATGGAAAGATGTGTCTTTGACTGCTTAACATAGTGTACTATTCAGCCATGGCAGTTTGCTTCTGTTTAGCTTGAGTGATTGCTGCTGGGCCCTTCTCTAACCTCTGCGACATCGTTGAATCACAGGATATCATATTTGTCTGTAACCCAGGCAATTTCTGTCCTTCCGGCATAAGGAATACAAGGTTATCAATAGCAGTAGATTTACAGGAGATGGCATCCAGGAAACCCCTTTTTAGGTCTTGGCTAGAAGCGCGCGAAGCGCGTTCTCGCCGAGAACTATAGTCTTTGGCTCAGCCGACAACGAGTGGAGACAAGAGCTGGCCACACGCGCAGCATCGTCAATGGGAGAGGGAGAGATAAGAGCTGACCACGCGGGCATGGGATTTGGTCGCGCGCGGGAGTCAGTCTCCAATTTGGTCTCGAAGCTGCCGATGTGCACGCTCACGGGGACAGCGTCTCCACCGCGCGCCACAGCCCCATGATGAAGGTGACGTCCGTGGACGCTCGCCGTCTCCGGTGGCTGCTGCGCGCGGGCCAGGCCGGCGGCCGCTGCTCCTGGACTTCCGGCACTCACTGGACTTCCTGTGCTCCAGCGTCCGCGGATCTCTAAATGTCAACTTGTTGGTATTATGCTGACAGTGGGCACCAGATTACACTCGCTGTGGTATGCAGCGGTCCACCTGGCTGAGATTTAATATAGATATTGTACAGCGAGTCCCACCACATTAACATTTTCAGGTAAGGCTTGTTTTAGTTCTGGCTGCTCTGCGACACGTTGCGCTCTGTGCAGTCATTCAGCCACCCTTTTACCGGTCCTTGTTGCTTCCTGGGCGCGTCTCCTCTCTCACGCACACAGCAACCACCGTCAACGCAGCCTTAATCCGCCGCAGTGTGCACGTTCCCCGCATCCAAGCGGTAACAAAAATTCATTTTTCCTTTAAATCCGCTATCTACCTTGTGTATGTGCTGGCCTAACGGTCACGTTAACTGTGTAGTATGTAACGGGGCGTCCTCAATGTTCGTGGGTGTGTCCGTAACATCGTGGTATTCATATGCCACCCTGTGGGGCCTACATTGATGTAATTTTATTACTCCTCACTCGGGGTGTCAAATAATTAGTAATTACGGCTGCATTGTAGCATTCTACAATTAAAATCTTGTTTGGGAATGGATGGCGGGTGACGCGGTAGCAGCAGGAAGAGCCAACCATCAATCACCAGTGCCATTCCACACGTGAATGCTTGATAATATCCAGTGCACTAAGTGGTGCATATTTTTATCGCTCACAGAAGGATGAAATGATGAACTTCTGCTGTCAAGACTAAAGTCTGTGACAGCTAGGTTTGACTTGGCTGCAGATTTACAGCAGGCACCCGACTCACCGACCTGTCTAGTGGCCTGTCACTTTGTGGACCACAGGTGCTTATTTCAGAGAGATGTACAATGTCTTGCGACGGGCAACGAGGCGGGCGATAGGTTAACAATTCCCGTTCGGATATGCTTACAAATATGTCAGATTGGGGGAAAAAAACCTTAGTTTTGACTTGCTGTCGAATTTAAATAAAATAGGAGGCAAGGCTCCATGAAAAGGAACTGAAGGGACACATCATATCTCATTGGTGATTTAGTCCTTACGCCCAAAGGATGAAACCATTCTTATTATTTTATATGGTGGATTGTGCGTCCGCAATATCAGTTTGGTGAAACGGAGACTGGCTGTAACGAGAGAAGCTAGAATAGTGTGGGTAGTGGACGTCGTGTATGTTTACTTACCTGGAAACACTATAGCAACCTATGTCTTTTGTTAGTATGGCCTGGTTAGCGAGTATTTATATTTAGGAACTGCAGTGAATATTTACGTATAAGTGTTAGACACGGCCTTTTCCACATTGGTGTTTTTGTCCCTTGGCCATTGTAAAAACCTTTATTTCTTTGCTAGTCAGCTATTGAACAGTGGCCCCTCCCCCCAATTATCTCTAAATAACCTGTGGTTTCAATGTATATGAACATTAGCCCTTCTACCTCAGGCTATGCCGGTTGTTCAAGACCCTCTCTCTCGTTATAGGCTCGAGCCGGGGTTCAGGGGTTTTAACAACCGTTTTAGCCTTCGGCAGAAGGCTATTATATATGGTCACACAGCGGGGTTGCGTGAACCAAAAGTAATTGATAATCATTGAAACATTTGAAGGGCTAGCACATTGGAATATATTTGCCCTTTTGCAAACCTTTTTGTTTCTACTCATTGTAAGGACACTTATGTTTTGTATGGATAAGCACCAACAGAACGTTAATAGAAACCTTCGTCAGAACGTTTTTCACACTAGCATTTTTAGCAATGCTCGTTAAATTCTGTGTGATTAATGTACAATTTATAGGAGTTATGGTTGACCCCTGCTCAAACTATCAGCTACATCAGATTTTAAAGTAAGAGTGCCTGCCAAATATTAGGATAGGTAATACTTGTATATTAACACACGCCAATGTGGAACCCTGTGTATTAATGAGCATGCTAGCTATATAGTAGGTACCGGGGTGTCAGCGGTGTTCGTGGGTGGATCTGTAATATTGTGTGGGTATACAGTGATTTCATTTTGCTTCTCCTCACTCTGGGTCTCTAATATTTACCATAGCTGCCATGCAGCTTTCTACAACTAAAACTTCGGTTGGAAGTGAATGGAGGGGGATGGGGTGGAATGGGGGGGAGGTGACGCTGACGCAGGAGTGATGTGATATACAAACAATTTGTTGATAATCTAAGGATAGCTCTCTATTTTTGGTGACAAATATATGCCTTGTTTTTATTTCTCTTCCATTATCTCCTTGTTCAGAATTTAGTGACAACGGTTATTTATTGGCATTTGACAATAGGTTTTTATACAATAATCAACTTTTTGAAGTGAAAGTACATTGTTCTGAATATGTGTTCGTTTTGGCTTAGCAGAGTTCGTTATTTCAGTCTAATTTGAATGTAATGGGAACCCGGGTCAGTGTCTTACACATTTTTGACCTGTCAAATTGTATTTTAACAACTATCTTGTAGAGTATGTAAGGTAAAAATGATGCAAATTAAGGATGGTACTTATAATGATAATTCTCTTATTTTGATGCTATTGCGAAAGTGGGTTCCAGTTGGCTGGACCTTGAGTACTTCTCTGCCATCTCTTAATTGGCTGGCATCTCTTCTTCCGCTGCTTGCTTTCAAGCACTACTTTTTAGGTTGAGCCTAGGCAGTGCATGCTTTGCGAGGCATGCTGCATTGAATTAGGGACCTGAAACTCCATCCACATTTTTAATTGGCTTGTCATTATCCACCGTAAACTGTGGCTTTTCATTGGTCAAAAGGCTTAGTAGTGCCTCCTTAGTACTGCCTTGTTTTACCTGTCGCCTGCCTAAGATCGGTAAGCATTCATACCGAACCGGCACCTCCTCACCACTTCTTGTCAGCCAATAGCAACCACCATGCCCAGCATACACAGACAACTACACTGCTATGGCACAGCACTACCAACTGCCTGCCTTCCTGCCCCTACTCTGTTACCCCGCGGTGCAGCCACAGGACAGTGGCTACATTGCCTTTGTCTGCCCCGGAACACGTTGTTCCTGCCATGGAGGTTTTCCCACAGCCGGGTGCAGTTAATAAGTACAGGGACCCAAAGATATGTGGCATCGCAGAATAAGAACGGACGTGGTACAGTTAGGCTTTTTTTATTTATTTATTTTTTTTCACTTTTATGTAGCGCAAACTTTACCCGCAGGTATCAGATCGCTTTAAATCAGCATGCTTATAACAAGCAAGACTAGCACTCTATATTACTGGCAACTTTGCTTAGCATAAGCAACAGCTAACCATTCACAAACAATGTTTATATACCAATTGCAAATTAAATTTTTTTTTATGCAAAGCATTGTCATTTACAATGCCAGTAACTCAAACTTTAGTGCTGCGAGACCTATTGCATTGTAAATGCTTGTTAGTCTACCCAGCAGTAAGGGGACCTCCTACCACGAAACGAGCACCAGCCAGGTTTCTAGTCAAGTACAATACCCTATCTTTTGCATTCAGTGCTGGCGTGTGCATTAAAACAAGTTCACCTTGGTCACCCATGCAAAAACCAAACCTTGAACTACAGCAGAGCCATTGTTTCTATTCTCAGCCTCTAGGTTTGGCATTTTCTGTATTACCCTAATGGGTTGTGAGCCAAGAACTGACATCGAGCTGGAGGCCTAGCTACCATCAGTCTGTTGCTTTGCTTTTATGCTTCTACCCACCACCCCCACCCCTATCTTTTATTGAACAAAGCCTAGTGGGTACAAGGTGAAACAGTTAGAGAAGGAGATCATTGAAATACATATTATCGCATTCAACTTGAGAACCTGGTGTCCAAAGCGGGGCTAGCAAGGAATAACTGTATAAAGATATTGCCTTTGCTTTTACGAGGCATTCAGTATTTTCTGTGCCTGCCAGTGGTTAATAATTGTTGGTGTTATCTTTCTCCAACAACCTGCATCGCATTGCCACTTTCTGGGTAACTTCGCCCCTCTCCTCCACTTCTTCGCTTACCTCTTGCACCCTGCATGAAGATCTCTTTCTTGTAGTCCGTCCCTTGCAAGTCCCAATACTGCCTCTGTCTACAGAGAAGCTCTACCATTAGGGTAGGCAGCCAAGAAGAGCATTATCAACAGTAACATCAAGGGCAAAAAGTCAGAGGGTTGCATGGGAGCATGAAACACAAACTCATTGAAAGACCAAGATGACCTGGTCAAGTTTGTGAACTGAGCAGAATGGAGCTTTATATAGGCTGCATACCCACCATGAGCCATCTCTGCCCAAAAACTCAGCCAGATTGCTCTTGGGTTTGACGAATATGGCAGGTGGGCAGACATGTGGCCTTTGGTTAAGAACAGCCAGGAATAGGTGTGAAGCTCATCATAACCCCTTGACATCCCCGCCTTTGAAAGGTATTGGTTTTAGAGGTATTGGTTTGTATTGATTCTGACTGCAGAGTGGCTAACCTAGTGAGTTAGACTTCTCTACACAAGTTATTTGTTTAAGTTAGATTCCTCTGCAGGCTATGCTTCTGGATCCAGAACAGAATGTTATTTAGCTTGCTACTGGGCTCTTCTGTTGATTAATATCAGGTAACCTCCCATGACAGAGACGGAACAAGCACCTGTAACCCTAGATCTTGGCTGTGGGTATTCTCTCTAATTCTGTAAACAGCTCTGCACATCCCCATGTACCAGAGCATAGTAAGAGAATTTAAGGATGTCTTCCACTGTATTACATAAATCAAACTTCCTCTCTGTCATACACTGCATGATGGAAGGACTGGTAGCTTCTGAAATTCGTAAAGGTGTGATGTCAGTGTATCTTTCGGTATGCAACGTTTACAACGAAGTTTTTACAACGCACTACCATTACAACGCAGGCATTACCACGCATACCATTACAACGCATTGCGCTAGGGGGCGCTCTAGGATAGGGAATACGTTTAATTTTCTATCCAACACCTTCCCTAGTGTCCACGGGGATTGGAGTTGGAATAGAAAATTATACTTACCACTATCCAGCACCTCTAAGAGCTATGTGTTGTAACGGTATTCGTTGTAAATACCGCGTTGTAAAGGTATGCTTGGTAAAAGTATACGTGGTAACGTCATACATCCGTATCTTTCTGTGCGTAAAGCATTTCCAAGTCTACATTTTACTTAGTTTTTTGGTATTTAAAAATGTTAAAGCCTGTTTAATCAGCTAAATAAATTTTCTGTTTAATTGGGCTGATTAGATGTATTTTTTAAAAGGAAAAATAAAGATGAAACAATGTTGCCTATTATAGACATTTTTTCTTTTTGTTGTGATGATCCCAAATGTGCAGAGCCATTTTACTAGTCATGGATTGAAAGTGATTAGCAGTGACAAGGTACTTGAATTACGGGTAAGTACATTTTTCTCTTTGTGGTTTTACTTCTTAGAATTCCACATGTTACTAGAGGATCTTCTGCCTTTTAGTCCTCAGTGTGTTAGTTAGTCCCTCATACTATAACCTCTTTCATGTAGGTATTGGACCGTCTAAGCAGCGCTGAAAATTCAATATCTGGTAGTTGTCAGTCCTTGGATCGGTCAGGAGACGGGTATGTATGCTTACTTACTCTAAACTCTTTTATATATTCCTTATATGTCAATCATTATTCTTGTCAATCATTATGTTCGTAGCACGTGTGACTGTAGATTCACATGCTCTGCATACTTCTCCGATCTAGTGTTTTGTCCGGGTTTCTAGAAAGAAGTCTTTCTATTCCTGTGAATTAGTCGATTCCTCCCCTGGAAGTGAGCGTGCCTGGCACAAGTCTATTTTTGGATTGTTTTTCTCCACCATTGGAAACAGACGTGTTTTGAAGTTGCTTCCCGTATCAATGCTTTCAACGCTGAATATTGTGTTCCCTTCCAGTAAGCCAAAGTAGTTTTGTGCGTCGGCTCTCATTCAGTCTTTTCTCCTTTTTGTCCACTGCTCCGAACATCTTCATCGAATTCTGGGCCAGTCGGCCCTTGGGGCACCCTTGCTTTTTGGTGCCCTGCATTTTCCTTATCAATGCCATGGATTGAAAATGTGTAGACAGTGATGGATCGTATGCCATTCAAAGATGGTTTAAGTGCCACTCAAAATTCCACTGGGCCTATCTCCGCGCTGTCTGCAACCACTGACTCTCCGCAGAGCGCGTCGACACCCGCTGCGATTACTTCTCGGCCTTCAGGAATAAAAAGACCATTCAGCAGTGGAGAGGCAAGTGGTGGACCGACAATAAGATGTTTCAGTCCTCATCGGAGATGCTGGACATCTTCAGTGAGTCAGAACCACTTAATGGCAAAGAAGAAGAGTTCTGTGAGACCCCCGGCGTGCCGACCTAAAAACTCAACCCCAAGATCATTGGATCTGACTCCTTGGATTTGGAAAAGGAGGAGCACCAAGAGGAGAACGAGGCACCCAAAGACGCCACTTAGTCGGACCTCTCACTAAGACAACACAGAGATGCGCAAGTACGGTTGTCACCCACAGCTCTACACAGGCCTCTTCACAGTCCTCCAAGACACATAAACAGCTGCTTACTGAAGCAGGGCACCACCCCCTTGGGGGCTTTGAGCCCTGCGCACAAACCTCTGTCACCTCTGGCTACACCACCGTATATGGACTCTAGTTATCTCTGAGATAAGGCGTCTGAGCCGAAGTAGGATCCAGCTAAGCCCTCTGACTCCCATCAGACTTCGAATCTGTGACTGCATGTCGGTGCCGAACCTTCAAGGCTAAAAGCTACATCGCTCCGAACCCAGCATCAGCTCTGAGACCGTTGACAGCCAACTCCAGAGAAAAGGCCCATCCTCGAGAGGCTTCAACATGAGTGTGATGAAAGATATTGGATCTTAACTCACCCCCGCACAGACAAGAGCTCTGACACTGGGAGTAATTTGCCCAAAAAAGAAAACTCTCCTTCGAGGAATCTCCAAAACTGGACACTTCACCTCAGCTGGTGCTTTCCAAGAGGCCTTAGGACACTACTTCTAGCCCTCCACCTGAAACTTCTCCAGCCCCAACTCCATCTCCCTCACCTTCTGCGACTTCCCCTCAGGGGTCAATTCAAACAAAGCTAGCCCTAGCCCCTTCTCTCCAGCAGAGGACTTTGGTGTGACAATCTATACGCACCCTAAGGATGATCCTTGGGAGGATTAAGACGTGGGACCCATCCCCTCCCCTTGTCTCCCTGCTGGGTACTCAGACATGGATGATGTCTCTGTTGGGGTTTCTCCGTATTGATGCAGCTTCCTGAGAGCAGTGGTTGGTGCTGACACACACGGATGCATCTCCAATTTGGTAGGCCTCCTGTCTCGCTATAAGAGGGCCCAGTGGGAAGATGAAACAAATACCCTATGCACACACATATAAGAGTTCAATCAGTAATCATATCGTAGGATAAGCAAAAGGTCACAAAAGGTAAGTTGGCAGAGAGACGACAGAATCTTGTGTGGACTGAAATCTTCAGTTCTTTATTTCCATAACAGTAAAACAGCAGCCAGCCGACCCGTGTTTCATCGCTTGCGCGAATCTTCAGGGCTCAGACGCTACTGTACACACATTGGAGGTCGCTCAGCCGGTGATACTTCCGACCCGGTAGGGCCCTTGACCGATATGAATGGTAGCAAGAATATTTGGAAGGTCACTGCCGACTGAGTAGAATCGGACAGGACTCCCGGGAGCTTTGTGGTAGTGGAAAATGTGGAGGCCGAGCGAAAAAACGTACACCCACAGTCAGATACTGTGAGTTATACAAGTTCGTCTTCTCAAGTGGGTTAGTGGATCGCGAATTTTCGTATGAAAGACGTAGTTATAAATTAGACGCAAAGTGCGCGACGAGGTTCAGACTCCCGGGTCACCGTGTTCCTGGTGGCCATTAAAGGATAGTAAATTTATTGAAGAGATATCTAAAACTCATTACATCCTGCATAAATGACAGGCACTTATTAGACCTCAGCTTCACTGGAAAGTACTTTTCAAGGCAGTTTATATCGAGCTTGGCATGGTAGGTAGTATACATGCTTGATAGTGTATGTGGCCTTGCCACCTTGACCCTCTCTGGTATGTACCATCTAAAGTTCCCTTTTTTGGGTGGATCAGTTAGACTGGAACATGCTTCACTCATACTCAGTGGTTGCATTCCATGGAACATGTGTACTACAGTTTCCTTGAATTTTTCCTGAATGTTTGCTGTTTTTCATATTATTTTGAATTTAGTATCCTAAACCTAAACTATTGGGATTCCATTCTTGTGCGAACTTACAAATAAATTCTGAGTGTATTCCCAAAGCAGATAGATAATAAATACATGCGCTCTGTAAGCATCTGTTGCAACAGGTCTCTAAATAATTATCTGTTTTGCATGAAAAGCAAAGAAAACTCAGACTGCTGAAGACATTACATCTCATTTTTAAGGACAGAAGTCAAGAAGATTGTGCAAGGGCTTAGTGGGTGTGGTAACATGCACCTTTAGTCCGAGAAAGCGAGGCACCCTATGCAAAGGTATTTCCCTTTTCTTATCAGAGTCACTCTAATTGTTCAAACGCAACATGTTCACATAGTAACCCCTCAGAAGGAAAGCGCTTGGTCACATGACCATCTTTTTCCCTGTTATTGAGAAACTTCTTTTGGGTTAACTGGAGCTCTGCTCTACTTTTAAGTATTCCTTTTTCCTACCTTCCTAAAGGTTGATTTTCGGCACTTTGATTCTCTTGTGTTTACCTCACCAATTGTCTTCATTAGCATCACCAGTTTATGTATTTTCTAAAAGGTTTTAAGTACGTTTCCACTCCCAAGTCATTTGTGATGCGACTTTGGAATCTTATTCTCGTATTGACATTTCTTGTTTGCATGCTTTGGATGTTGCATAGCTGTTCCTTGAGGTGCTTGACTCTGAAAACCGTTTTCCTTATTACCATTGCGTCAACATGTCATGTGAACAAACTTCAGGCACTATCTGTAAAGAAGCCTTACACCACTTTTTTCCCTGATGTATTGGTGTTAAGAAAACGGGTAGTATTCATGACAGCATTTCAAATTGTATTAGCATAAACAATGGTTCGGTCGGGTTTGCAACCTGATCGCTTCAAAAAATAATGAGAACTATTCGTACAAGATTTTCATCAGTCGTTGATTACTTCAATCAAAACTTCACACAAAACAATATTGCAAATCCACACCTGATAGGGTAAAGGTAGAATTTTTTATGAATTATGTGCATTCATAAGTACCCTTTATCAATTCATGAAAAATCAATGAAGAATCAAGTACATTTGCAGAACGGCGCATCAAATAATGTGAACGTGATCTCAAGTGCGCAGTGACATGTTGTGCAATTGTGACATAAAATAGTGACTCTATGTATAGGTGAGCGAAGGGAAGGGGATTGTTTGGCCAGTTTGGCACTCAATTGCAATTATTCCAGTGTGCCACTTCTGTTGGCTTGTGTTGTGGAATACTCTCAGCTGGTCCAATTGATTTTAAACCGTCGACGTTTCGACCCTATGAGAGCCCAATTCTTGGGTCAATGCGGGTCTTCATCAGGACTCTGGGGCAGGAAGAGGGGGATGTGCCGTCTGTTGGTGGAATTAATATACCGTCAGGTGGGGATTTACGTGAAACTCTTTTAAAATTAACAAGGTGAGCTGCAGCGATTGGTTCTCAACTCACCTATGAGATCTCTTATGAGTAGGACCCAGGCTTGACTTGTAAGATAATCACGGGTTGTATTAGATGGTAAGGAGTCTCACTCTCTTGAGGGTAGATTCTAATAAAACAAAGGGGTATGGTAATCAAGGCCATATCTGCATTACGTGTGTTAGCAAGACAACTGAATTGGCTGAATTAACTGCGACAGATGGGTAAGCTAAATATAGGCCCATTCAGCCTCTCTAGTGTACAGATTCACTCACCAAATCTAGGGACCACGTCAGTCCCAGTGTCCCTTTATTGATTTAAGGAGATGATAGTTCCAGCCGCTACACTAAAGCGATCTTTAACAAAACAGGAGG